>NC_048596.1:268676289-268786289 GCF_003668045.3 Cricetulus griseus | reverse complement strand
CATGTTGGGGATATGCATTGCTTAAGACCACTGTCTGGTGGGCATCATTGGTGTGCAGGAAGCAGTCAAGGAGGGCTGGACACAGAGCCATTGAGAAGCCCAGGCAGCAAGAGGCTTTTGTGCTGACTGGATCAGGGGACAGCCCCACCTTCTTTGGCTGAGGACAGGGTAACTGAGGAGATTGCCAGTCCTGAGCCAGAGGTCAACAGGCTTCTCCAACTCCATGCCTTCCTCTCTACCATATGCTATTCCATTTTCAGAACTGAAAAGTCTGGATCTCAGGTCCAGTGGATGCTCTCTGAAACCTCCTCCATCCTCCAGGATGTGGAATTTTGAGCAGGAATAGAAATCACTGAGACCAGAAAAGATCTTGGTGCTCCAGCAGGCTCCATAAAACCTCCACACTCCCCAGACATTAGCCATTCGCCACCCCAAGATATACAGACTGAGCAGTCTCAGGAGGGTGGACAATGGCACCTAAAATGACTGAGGCCCTGCTAAGCAACTGACTGTGCACCACCCCCAGTGTGAACAACACGACGCAGAAGAGCCTCAGCTTCCATTGATGTCGTCTTCCACCTGAGTACAGAACTCAGAAAGAAATCACTCAGGTCCCCCTACCCCAATTTGACCCTATATTTTTCCTTTTGCTCTTTTTCTATATCTGTTAATTTCTTTTAAAAATTTGCTCTTAATTATGAGTGTGTGTGTGTGTGTGTGTGTGTGTGTGTGTGTGTGTGTGTGTAAGTCAGGCTGAAGTTTCTTCTTCAGTCTTTGCTTGGAAAAGAGTACTTCTTGTCTAAAGGCACTGTTAATTCACTGTGCCCTTTCCTGGTTCTTTCTGCTGAAGTCTGTTAGTTTTTCCCTTGTATGTCTCCATCCCCTGGTGTTTCCTGTTGCCAGCTTCTCCAGAATGGCCTGAGCACCCAAGACAGCAAGGCCAGGCCTACAGAGATCAGCCCTCTGTTGTTCCTAGGTCCCAATGTCCCTACCAGTCCAAGTTTTCCCTGCTTTTTATGTTCAATTACTTATGTTTGCTTTTTATGTGGTGTTTTTAGTCTACTAAGCAGGACAGGAAAAGCTTCCTTGACTCCATCTTTCTGGAAGCAGGTTCTGAGTATGAGCATGTTTGAGCAGGGCTTCACTTCCTTCAGCTGTCCTTTATGCTTGATTTATTGCCTGTGTCCTTGAGTTTCCCTTTCTTCCCCACATTTGCTCAGGTCACAGTGGTGTTTGTATGATTTGGTCATTGTCCTCTGTGGCTTCTGTAACTTGTATTCTTTGCTGCTTCTTTCAGCAGATGCAGAAGGTTAGCATGTACAACAACTTTCTTTCAAGAGATGCTGCAGATTTCATACATAGTAGAAGCTTGTGACAACTCTGTGCTGGCTCCCTGAGTTCTCACTTTTAGTTTCACAGCTATGATAAAATAAATGTTTATTATCTAAACCACACAGTAGATAGTTGTTTGTTACAGCATCCTAAACCAATATAAATTATTATTTGGGTTTAGACTTTTGATAAATAGTCTAATTTAGGGTTTCTTATTTAGGGTTTCTATTGCTGTGAAGAGACACCATGGCCACAGCAACTCATAAAGGAAAACATTTAATTGGGGTTGGCTCACAGCTCAGAGCTTTAGTCCATGTTGGGATATGGTGGCGTGCTGGTAGACAAGGTGCTAGAATGTTAGCTGAGAGTTCTACATTTTCTGCAGGCAACAGGAAGTGGTTTGAGACACTGGCCATGGCTTGAGCATATGTGAGATCTCAAAGTCCACTCACAGTGACACACTTCCTCCAACAAGACCATATTCACGCCAATAAAGCAACACCTATTAATGCCACTCCCTATGAGAATATGGGCGACCAATTACATTCAAACTACCACAAAGTGTTTATAAATGATTTCCTGAAGAGATTGGTTTGGGACAGTGTCCAACTATGCAGTCCAGGCTGACCTTGAACTCACAATGCACCCACCTCAACCTTCTGAGGGCTGAGACTGTAGGTGTGTTTCATCTCACACAACTTTCATCAAACAATTTAAATAAGATTTTTAGGCACATGTGGTGATTTCCCCCTGTAATTTCAGCATTTGGGAAGGCTTGGGTAGGAGGATCATGAGTTAGAGGCCAGCCTGGGCTACCATAGTGAGTTTCAGGCTATCATAGGGCTACATAGAAAGGAAAAACTTCAGAGAAAAGAAGGAAGGAAGGAGAGAGGAAAGACGGGCTGGCTTCATCTAGCTATGTAGTATTGTTTCTGTTTTCTTCATTTGTGTAGGCACAGATTTCTATCTGGTATGATTTTCCTCAGGCCAGAAGGATATCATTTAACTTTATTTTGTGACAAGGTCTTAGTATGTGCTGTTACAGTGGTGGAATTATAGGTGTGAGCCACCATGACTGGCTGGCTCCTCTGGCATTTGTTATGGGGGCCAGTCTTTTGCTATTTTATGCTTGATAGGGTCCTTATATTTCCTTTGTTCTTAAAAGCTCCATTTAAAGATTATTATTTTATGTTTGTGTGTGCCACGTTTGCACATGTCCTGACCTGTAGAGACAGTAGACCGCTTTCAGGATTCTGTTGTCTCTTTCCAGTGTGTGACCCTGGGATCTAACTCAGGTTGTCAGGTTTGTATAACAAGCACTTTCACTCACCAAGTCATCTTGTTGGCCCTTGAAACAAGACTTTGCTGGATAAGTAGTGCTTGGTTTTCAGGAAGTGGGTGGTGCTGTTTCTGATGGAAAAGAGCCGTCATTCCTGTGTTACTCTGTTCATGTGAGGAAAGGGTGCGCACACCTGTTACAACGTTTACTTTTCAAGATAAGCTTTTAAAATCTGTTATTGCTGTGGGTGGTGGTGTGCACACCTTTGATCCTCAGCAGGCTCCTGGGTCCTAAATCATTCTCCTGTTAATTCAGGGAAATGCTATTCTGCTGTATCAATTTCATGATGCCTCTTCTTAGAACCACAGTTACATCGTTGTTAGTCTTCCAGGTAGTTCCTCCCAGGGTTTCTCTGTGCTGCCCTGACTGATCTGGAACTCACTTTGTAGACTAGGCTGGCCTCAAAAATCACAGATCTGTCCACCTCTGCCTTCTGAGTGCTGGGATTAAAGGTGTGCAACCCCACTACCCTAACTTTGGTAGGTTTTCAATGTGAAACCATCAAGTTAAGTGTCTCTTTATAGCAATAGAATAGTAGCTAGGCAACTTCTGATTTCAATATCTCTAAAATAAAAATTAATTTGTAGGAACTGAATATATGCCTTAGTTGGTAGAGTGTTTTCCTAGCATCTCTAAAGCCTTGGGTTCAGCCCTCAGCACCACTTAAACTATTGTGTAAACCTGTAAATACCAGAACTTCAAAAGAAGAGTCAGGAGGTTAGGAATGTGGTGTCTTAGTCACTGTCCTATTACTGTGAAGAGACACTATGGCCAAGGCAACTCTTATAAATAAAAACATTTAATTGGAGCTACTTTACAGTTTCTGAGGTTTAGCTCATTATCATTATGGCGGGGGAACATGATGACAGGCAAACATACCAGAGAAATAGCTGAGAGCCAAACCTGATGCATAGGCCAATCGAGACTCTGAACTTGGCATGGGCTTTTGAAAACTCAAATGCACCCCCTCCTCCCAACACCTTTTCCCCCTGTGCTACCCCCCATGCTCGTGCCACGTGCCTAGTGACACACTTCCTTCAACAAGGCCATCCCTCTTACTCCGTTACAAACAGTTCCACTCTCTGATGACTAAGCATTCAAATACATGAGCCTATGCAGGTCAGTCTTATTCAAAGCTCCAGAGATGGCTCAGCCAGTAAAAGCACTGTCTGCTCTTCCAGAGGACCTGGGTTCAATTCTAAGCCCTTACACAGCAGCTTACTACTGTCTTTAACTTCATTTCTGGTCCCTGCAGGTACTGGGCATGCAAGTGCTAACAGACACAGACATCCATGTAGACAAAAGACCCATACATATAAAATAAAAAAAAAAAAAAGGAAGTGGAAACAGAAGTTCAAGGTCAGCCTGGGAGGCAGAGGCAGGTGGATCTCTGTGAGTTTGAGGCCAGCCTGGTCTACAGAGTGAGTTCCAGGACAGCAAGGGTTGTTACACAGAGAAACCCTTTCTCGGGAAAAAAAGAAAAGAAAAAGAAAAAGAAAAAGAAAGACAGAAAAAAGAAAGAAGTTCAAGGTCACCATAAACCGAGTGTTCAGTTCAAAGCCAGCCTGGCATACGTGAAATCCTCCTAAGAAACAATAATTTGTGTTATTTGTGTTTCATTTTCATGTGCATTTGGTATACCTGTGTGTGCATGCACATTTTACATGTGTGTTTGTACACACTAATGTGTGATTGGCTTTTCCAGGCAAGACTCAACACATACACCAACTCACCAGAAAGGGAACCCATAAAAGACAAAAGTAAAAATTGCACCAGAGTCCAACTCTGTGAAGTAACGAGGTTGTTGTTGTTTCGGTAACTAACAGGAATGTGGGTGAGAGGTTACAGAAGCGGGAAGACTCAAAGACAACACCTATCTATCACTGAAAAGCCCATCCAACATGCATGCCATGCCAGCTCATGAAGCTCTGAGGGGGGTCTTTGCACAACCTGCATGCTGCCCCATAGCCTAAGAAGTCTCCCGGCTGGGGCTTGCCTGGTCTCCTTCCCCAGCAATTGATTCCTCCTATAAAGCTAGGGAGGGGCCTAGGATCTTCCAGGTTTTCCCTGTCACAGACCTGGGACTAACCCTCCTGAGTCTCATGTCTCCTTTTCCCTCCTGGAGGGAAGGTTTCAATTCAAGGAAACTGTTACACAGTAACATAATACATACACGCATGTGGAGGCCTGGGGTTCATTTGGGGAATCATTTTGCTTGCTCTTTTGCCTTATTCCCTGAGGCAGGGCCTCTAAATCAAGCCAGAGGTTTTTGGTAGGGCTCATCTTACTGGCCAGATTGCCCTGGGGATCTCCCCTTCAGAGGCTGGAATTACAGGTGGGCCATCACACCTACTTAGCATATATGTGCGCGCAGGGGATTCGGACTCTTGTCCTCATGCTTGTCATTCCCGCCCACCCCCTCCAGCCCCAATTTGTGTTATTTTAAACCATGGCATGTGTGGAACTATCACAAAGGCAATAGAAAACCAGTACTTTCCTTTGAACTTGTTCATTTCTTTTGCAAGCCTGGTAACTGAACTGCGCACCGTTGTTTTGAGTTTGTGTCACTCAGTGTGGCAGGAACATCCTCTAAGAGAAGCCTCTCCAGACATGCTGTTCTTATCTATCTATCTATCTATCTATCTATCTATCTATCTATCTATCTATCTATCTATCTATCCATCCATTCGTCTGTCTGTCTGTCTGTCTGTCTGTTTACAGACAGTCTCACTGTGTAGCTCTGGCTGGCCCGGAACGCCCTCCTGAGTGCTGCCATTAAAGGAGAGGGCCACCACGCCCAGCTCAGACATGCTCTTTGAACAGCATCCCTCTTCCCATGCCCATCTTTCTGTTTTCTAGCCACCCTGCTCAGTCCCCAACTCAAGGACTGGCAGGCCCTATTTCAGGCACTATCCCTCATTTCATGGCCAGAAAACTTCCCCATGGCCATGGGGAAGGTCATCTCTTTTTAACCAGTGAAGGACCCCTGCTCTTCATTGCCTGATGTTTGAATGTCTAAAATGTTTTGTATGCTATGTATGCATGTGTATAGGCACACGGATGTGAATGGATGTGAGTGCAGGTGTATGTGTGCGTGCAGAGGTCAGGGGTCGTCCATGTCAGATGTCTTCTTACATTGCTCTCCATGTTATATGTGGAGGTAGGGTCTCTCACTTGAATCCACAGCCTATTTGGCTAGTCTAGCTCACCAGCTTGCCCTGGGGATTTTGTTTGCCTTTCTTGTGTTGTGTTATAGGTAGGCTACCACACCTGCCTGGCATTTTGGGGGCACAGGAAGACCTGAACTCTGGTCCTTACGCTTACTTCAAGAGCTTTACCCACGGTCGTTTCCTCAGCTCTTGTCTGTTATTTTAAGTGCATCAGGTGGGTGGGGGTTTCAATGTCTTGTCATGGATGGAAGTGAAAGGATTCAATTTAAAATTAATTTGTTAAAATGAAATCTCCTTAAAATACATTTCACACGCTTTCTAAGATATGAATTAATTCCTTTCTAAACACTTTTGGAGCATCTACTAAACAAATTAATTATTGTATTAATTAATGCAAGTTTTATATAGGCCTATTTTATCTTTAGTGGACTGGAGAATGTGAAAGAATGTCTGAAGGCTTTGTCGTTGGTTTCTGGGCAGAGACTAGGTTGAGTTTCAGTTTCTCAAGTTGGTGCAGGTTGGTGGCCACAACCAGAGGCCGGTGTGAACAGTTGGGGTGCTGAGCTAGAAGCCTTTAGTTGGGAGAAAGATGTGGGTACCCAGGCTCCACAGGGTTAGAATCATCTCCAAGCAAGCAGATTTTGGTGGGACTGTCAATATGTCTGTACTGGATACTTTTTTGTTAATATGCCATAAGATATAGTCATCTGAGAGGAGGGAACCTCAATTGAGAAATACTTCATGACTGATAGTAGAGGGCTTGGCCCATTGTGGGTGGGGACCCCATGGGCAGGTAGTCCTGGGTGCTGTAAGAAAGCGGGCTGAGCAAGCCATGATGGCAATTCAGTAAGCAGCACTCCTCCAGGCCTCTGCAACAGCTCCTACCTCCAGGTTCCTGCCCTGTTTGAGTTCCTGCCCTGACTTCCTTCAGTGATGGACTATGATGTGGAAGTATGAGCTCACTAAACCGTTTCCTCCCCAGCTTGCTTTTGGTCATGGCGTTGCATCCTTAGCAATGGTAACCCTAAGAACATCCCAGGAGGAATGTTCCCGAGGAAGAAAGATCAGAAGGGCAAAAAGATCCAGGTGGCGGTGAGATGCAGACCGGATAATTTAGAAGGGAGGAAAGCTAACTTCAGTAGTAGGATGTGATTATCCACAAAGAGAACTTAGTGTATCAACTGTAGGACTCACTCACAAGAGCTCAAGGAAAACATTTACTTTTTTTTTGTTTGTTTGTTTTTTGTTTTTTTGGGACAGGGTTTCCCTGTGGCTTTGGAGGCTGTCCTGGAACTAGCTCTTGTAGACCAGGCTAGTCTTGAACTCACAGTGATCCACCTGCCTCTGCCTCCCGAGTGCTGGGATTAAAGGCGTGCACCACCACCGCCCGGCTAACGTTTACTTTTGATATGGCGTTCAGAATATCTACTGAGCAAATTGATGTTTACCAAGGTGGTGTTTGTCCATTCTAGATGAAGTTATTATGGGCTATGATTGGACCATCTTCACAGACTGGCACTGGAAAACTTTTACAATGGAAAATGAAAGGTCACCTGGGAGGAAGATCCTGTGGCTGGTAAAAAAAATCACAAACTCATTTAATTTTTGAGAATCTTGCTGATAATGGTACTAAACTTTTGATATTCTTAGTTCATCTTCTGAGAGACTGCTTTGTTTGGTGGTTCTGTAACAAGAGCAGAGTGATAATCAAAGGCTTCGAGGAAATTACAGCACACAACAAAGGTGAAGTCTACCAGATTTTGGAGAAGGAGGGAACAGCAAAAAGGACAACTAGAGCGACCTCGATGAATGCTTACTCTAGTTTTTGTTACAATACACACAAAAATTACTACAGTTGGTGGAGAGCAGTTTGTTAAAATTGCAAAGCTGCAATTGGTTAACCTTGAAGGAAATGAAAGTTTGGCCATCCTGGAATTGTTGTCAAGTGTTCAAGGATGCTGGAAATATCAGTCAGTCCCTGTTATTACTGCTCTTGTGGAAATACCTCACAATCTTTACCAAGAATCTAAGCTAGAATCCTGAAAAGTTCTTTTGGTGGATGTACAAGAATATCTATAATTGTAACAAGTTCCCCTGCATCTCTCGATTTTGAGGAACCTGTGAGTATATTCAAATATGCCCAGAGCAAAGAACATACTTGAGTAAGCCTGGAGTTGATCAAAAATCCACCATAGACCTATTAAGGACTACACAGAATCGATGGAGTGTGTGATGTGAAATTCCCCTACGGCCCATGAAAAGAATGGCATGTACATCTCCGAAGAAGTGTCATGAACAGAAAATTAACTCTTCAGAAAACGACAAATGTTGAATTGGATGAAAAAACTCAGTGCCCTTGAGGAGGGGCTTAGTAGGGTTAGAGTTCTTTGTTGATGATAAAAAATGGCAAATTTATGCTTGGCCAGCATAAATCTGAGCTGCAGATAAGGCACTGGGACTTGAAACCACATTTACAAGAGACAAACTTGCAACTTACTAGAAAGGAATATGTCTCTTTAGCGTTGGAAAGAATGGAGGAGAAACTTCACGATGGCACCAGCAAGAAAATGTGGCAGTTATTGTCTTAGATGTCTAATGTGCTATAAGAAGAGCAATCATGGGGTGGGAGAGATGGCTCAGAGGTTAAGAGCACTGCTTGCTCTAGCAGAGGTCCTGAGTTCAATTCCCAGCAACCACAAGGTGGCTTACAACCATCTATAATGAGGCCTGGTGCCCTCTTCTGGCATGCAGGCAGAACACTGTACACATAATAAATAAAAAAATTAAAAAAAAGAAGAGCAATCATTAGCTGCACAAAGTAGGACTGTTTTCTGCACAGATCAATTAACGAGCTTGTGACTGACCATCCTGGTTCCCTGAAGGCTGTCTCATCCCCCGGTGTAGTGTCCATACTGAAAACCAATAGACCACTGCAGTGCAGTTTCAGGACTTTATTGGCAATAATTGAAAGACAGGAGATTTTTTTTTTAACTACTCTCTCTCTCTCTTTTTTTTTTTTTTAAAGATTTTATTTATTTACTATGTATACAACATTCTGCTTCCATGTATATCTCCACACCAGAAGAGGGCACCAAATCTCATTATGGATGGTTGTGAGCCACCATGTGGTTGCTGGGAATTGAACTTGGGACTTCTGGAAGAGCAGCCGGTGCTCTTAACCTCTGAGCTATCTCTCCAGCCCGATATTTTTTTTTTAAAGAAAAGTTTTCTCAGTGTATTGTATACCAATCTGTATGAACTCTAAGAAAATATTGTTTCTTCCTTGGTTAAATCACAAAAGCTTTGTGGAAACTTAAATGAAGACTTGAAGACAACATGGAAACCCATTCACAGGAACTTTGTCAGTCAATCAAGTTGGATGGAGAGATTCTGTATTTTGGAGGAAAAGTGTGAAAATGGCCAGAAACCACTTAATAGTACTCAAGAAAATACAGAATGGAAGTCTACAGATGTAATCAAAGTAACCCATAGTGGACACTTTGTTGAGGCTGAAGAGATAGCTTAGTAGTTAAGAATACTGTCTGCTTCTTCCAGAGGACCTGGGTTTGATCCCCAGCACCTCCTGGAGGCTCATAACAGTCATGACTCCAATTCCAAAGGAATACAATGCCCTCTTCTGTCCCCGAGGGCAAAGTACACACTCCGTGTACAGATGCATGAAGACAAAACACCCATATACATAAAATAAATAGAATTAAACATTTATTGCTAGGCCAGGTGGGGTGGTGCATGTCTCAGTAGAGGCAGGAAGGAATAACAGAAGTCTAGAGCTTAATGAAACTATAAAAACTGGTTTGGATAACCTTAATTGCTTATTGCTGAAACTGATATGGCAACAGGTTTGATGCCAGAGGGAAGTCATTTCTATCTATCAGCACTGGTGAGAACTGACCGTGGAAACAGCTCCTTGATCGGCTTCGAGGGAAACAACCCAAGCTGTCAATGATGCTAAATTGTTCAGAAGACGACAGAGACCAGTCAAGACATAGTGAAAAGAGGATTCTGTAGCAAGGTACGGAAGAACTTTCTCAAGAGCCATTTGAATGTTGCAGTGTGGATTGCTCTTCAAGCGGCAGTGTTCCATGTTACCCGCACAAAAACACGGGCGTTAGCCCAGTGGAGAAGTGTGAAGCACACACGGGGTTTTAAAAGAGTGGGCTGCACTACAAGCCTGCAGTAAATTTAAGGGTCAAGATTATTTATTTACTTATTTATTTGTGGTTTTTCAAGATAGGGTTTCTCTGTTTAACAGCTCTGGCTGTCCTAGAACTCATTTTGTTTTTTTTGTTTTGTTTTGTTTTGTTTTTTGGTTTTTTGGGACAGGGTTTCCCTGTGGCTTTGGAGGCTGTCCTGGAACTAGCTCTTGTAGACCAGGCTAGTCTCGAACTCACAGTGATCCACCTGCCTCTGCCTCCCGAGTGCTGCTGGGATTAAAGGCGTGCGCCACCACCGCCCGGCCCTAGAACTCATTTTATAAACCAGACTGGCCTTGTTATAAACTCAGAGATCTGCCTGCCTCTGCCTCCTAAGTGCTGGGATTAAAAGGGTGAGCCATTACTACCTGATTTAATTTTGTATTCTATGTGCACATTTGTCCATGTTAGGGTGTTGGATCCTCTGGAACTGGAGTTACAGCTGGGAGCTGCCATGTAGGTTCTGTGAATTGAGCCCAGGTCCTCTGAAGAGCAGTCAGTGTTCTTAGCCATACAGCCATCTCTCCAGTCCCAATTATTTATTTTTTTTAAGAAAAATAAAAAACAGCCTAGTGGTGGTGGTGCATGCCTTTAATTCTAGCACTTGGGAGGCAGAGGTAGGTGGTTTACTGAGTTCAAGGCCACCAGCCTACAGAGCTATTTACAGGACAGCCAAAGCTACACAAATCCTGACTCACCCCCACCCCCCAAAAAAAGAAAACCAATAACAAAACCCCTGCCATGTCATAATTTGAGGGTGCGAACAAACTGAAGTGGGATAGACTATATCAAGCAATATTTAACGTGGTTAAATCCAATGCTCTTTTTTGTCATCACTGGAGCCCAAGTGTGTGGGAAGCTGGGGGTCATTTGGGATTATGTTGAGAACATGTGTTTCTTCTGGCTTCTTATATAAAGTAGCCCTTCTATATAACAAGTGAGAAGTACTTTTCTTGTATACTATTAAATATCAGATATATGGAAATGTGTTGTTCTAGGCTTGGGCTAGCATAGGGGGAATCTGCCAGCAGACTTGAAAAGGGCCGTCTCCTTTGCTGTTTTGCTCTGAGTTCATGTGTTCTTTTTTTAAGCCTCTAATGAGACTTCCCAGTTTTGCCATCTCAGCTCACTTCTCTGCCATTTGTTACCATGCCATTTGTAGAGAGCTACAGTTTCCTTACTATGGGAAATCCAGGGCTGTACCTAGCAGTCCTAAGCATGTTTCAGTGGTTATCACTACAATCACGTCAATAATAAATTTAATAAGCATGGACTTGATGGATTAAGCCCTTGAGCTATTTGCCTCAGCAGGTTTTAGTCTCCTAAGTGATGGAAATGGTATGTATGCAGTGTTTTCACACCAACAGGAATGCATATGCATCTTTATTGAGAGCCTTTGTAATCAATGCAGACATTGGGCTTTAGTCTAATTTGTGGTGTTAAATTTAAAAGGAAAAGGTCGAGTGGATCAAATTACAACAGGATAGTTTATTTAGACATTTGGCTTGATGCAAATCAATTTACAATCAAAGGCTTATGATTTTCAAGGCATGGTGTAGTTTGTTTTCTAAGGTTTGGGTCTACACAAACCTTACATTTGCTATAGATGTTTTTACATTCATTTATTTTTTCATTTTATGTACATGAATGCTTTACCTTCTCTATCTCTGTGCACCCCGTGCCTATGGAGGATAGGAGAAAGTGTTGAATCCCTTGGGAACCGGAGCTAGGATGGGTCCGAGTCACCAAGTGGGTGTTGGGGACCAAACCTGTACAAGAGCAACAAGTGCTCTAGACTGCTCAGTCATCTCTGCAGACCCCAAACTTTATTAGTGTATGTGTTACTGAACATATATGGAGGTTAGAGGACAACTTTTTGGAGTTGATTCTCTCTCTGTTTTGAATTTTTCGAGACAGGGTTTCTCTGTGTAGCTTTGTAGACCAGGCTGGCCTCGAACTCACAGCTCCGCCACCACCTGACTTGACTCTTTCCTTTTACATTTATGTAGGGTCTAGAGTGGCGGTTCTTACCCTTACAAATGCTGCAACCCTTTGATACAGTTCACGTTGTGGTGACCCCATGTAGTACGAATTCTAGTTGGTCTTAATAATAAAAAATCCAGAGTCAGGTATTAGTGGGGAATGCTGAAGATCAGAGAAGCCGAGCAGCCAGCCACTAGCTCTTCCCTCTACCGGTGCTCAGACCAAAAGGGTGACCCTGTCCACTCACTGTTCCTGTCTCCTGCCACTTTATATTCCTCTTTAGTGCGAGATTAAAGGCGTGGCATCCCAAGTGCTGAAATCACCTTTGTGTGGGCTGTTTCTCTTTAGACTGGATCAATTTTGTGTAGCTCATAGGGGTCGTGAATTAACAGAGATTTGTCTGTTTCTGTCTTCCAAGTGCCGGGATTAAAGGTGTGTGCTACCACTGCTTGGCTAACTAGTGTGGTGTGGCTAGCTTTGCACTCTGATCTTCAGGCAAGCTTTGTTAGATGATAAGCAATCACACTTCCAACCATAAAACTATTTTCATTGCTACTTCATAACTGTAATTTTGCTACTGTTCTGAATTGTAATGTAAGCATGTTTTCCAATGGTTATAGGCAACCCCCATGAAAGGGATCTTTGACCCATAAAGGGGCCACAGCCCACAGGAAGAGAACCACTGTTCTAGAGATTAAGTCATGTTGCCAGATTACATGGCAAATTGCTTTACCCACCAAGCCATATTGCTAGCTCTTAAAAGATTTTATGTATATGTATCTCAGAAATTATGCAGTTTCTATGAAATAGCGCAATCCCAGTATCTAACTCCCCTTTTGAGAATTCTGAGACAGGGTTCCAAGGCGCCCAGGCTAGCCTTACTATGTAGCCACGACCTGCTCTTGCCTCCTTATCCCAATTGCTGAGATTATAGGCATGTGCTACTACTACCCAGCTTCCTTTCCTCACTGAAGACCAGAGTGACTTTTTCACTGCTGGGTTAATGAAATTCTGCCCGTCACTAGCACCCTAGGTGCATTGCTGACACCCGCCTACCATTTTTCTTTCTTTTTTTTTTTTTTTTTTTTTTTGGTTTTTGAGATGGGGTTTCTCTGTGTAGTTTTGGAGCTAGAACTTGCTCTTGTAGTAGACCATGATGGCCTCAAACTCACAGAAATCCGACTGTCTCTACCTCCTGAGTGCTGGGATTAAAGGTGTGCGCCACTACCCCGCTACCCACCATTTCTTAATCTAGTAACTTAGACTGCTTGGTCAAGCGACCACCCAAATTCTCGACATTTCTAGTCCTGGTGCTTTGACTAATCTTTGTAAGAAACTATTGTTTGCTCATACTGTATAACTTTTTGTTGCCTATGACCTGAGAGCCCAAACTGACAGTGTAACATAAAGTCTTAAGAGACTCTGGAAAAGCAGTAAGTACCCTTAACCTTTAACCCAAGACCCTTGAGACAGGGTCTTACTCTGTAAACCAGCCTAGCTTTGAGCCCACAGAGATCTGTTTGTCTTTGTCAGTGGAGAGTTAAGATAACAGGCATGAACCACCATGCTTTCCTGAAGGGTATTTTTGGCAAGGGTAGGGGCTTGAATAAAAATGATCCCCATAAGCCCAAAGGGAGGGGCACTATTAGGAGGAAGTGTGTCACTGGTGGGTTTTGAGGTTTCAGATGCTCAAACCAGGCCTAGTGGCTCACTGTCTCTCCCTGCTGCCTGTGGATCCAGATATAGAATGCTAAGCTACTTCATCAGCCCCATGTGTGCCTGCTGCCACCAAAATGATAATGGACTAAAACGCTGAACTCTAAGTCAGCCCCAATTAAATATTTTCCTTTGGAAGAGCTGCCATGGCCATGGCAGGGAGTTTGGGTTTTCAAGATAAGTTTACTCGTGTAACAGAGCACTGGCTATCATGGAACTCTGTCTGTAGACCAGGCTGGCCTCAAAATCACAGAGATCCATTTGCCTCTGCCTCTCAGTGCTGAGACTAATGATGAGTGCGCTACCATGCCCAGCCTAAGGCTGGCTTTTATACAAGGGACCAAGTATCCTAATTGTGACGAAACCCTGGGTGTGGACTGCCCTAATGTGGTAGATGATGTTCCAGGCCCCACTTCCAGGATCATTTCTCCCTACCCCGAAGGCTGGTGACCTTTAAGGGACAGGAATAGTGAGCAGGGAAGAAGGGCAGTTAGTTGTACAGTCTCAGTGACTTAGGGCGGGGCTTTCCCGTGCTGTCAGGAGCTCTACCCCACTGTTTTCTGAATTTGAGGCAGCACTTACTGTTTTCTACATGCACTTTGTTCTTGTAGCTCAAGTAACCCAAATCTCTTTGGCTGTAGTCCCAGGCCTAAGCAGGGAGTCTCTACTGTTTTCAGGATGACTGTGATTTCCAGAAAGAATCAGGCTTGTGTGTCCCAGCCAGGACAGCCTCTCAGACTCTGGTGTAAGAGCAGTGTTTTTTGTTTTTGTTTTTGATACATTGTTATTGTTTGCACAAGTGTAACAGATTACTAAGTAACTCATCTAGAAATGGTTAAACCTTAAAATCATTTTGTACTTGAATGAATTTCTTAAAGACTTCCATTGAATTTTTATACTTAAAAGTAAAACTGAATTCAAGAGTTCAGTAGCTGAGGGTGGTGGCACACTTCTGAAAACTTAGTGCACAAGAGGCAGAGGCAGGAGGATCACGAGTCTGGGCCAGCCTGAGCATTATAGTGAGAGCCTTTCTCCAAAAACCTAGATTTCATCCTGCATTCTATCAGGCAGTATTTATGGAATGACTAGAAAGTTCTTTCTCAAAATAGGATTACGCTACAACAGCTTCCACTATGGCTGCTGCTCGGGTCACCTCTTGGAAGTTGCCTAGGAGACAGACAGCCCTCATTTCAAAGTCCTCAGCAACTCTCCTCTTGAGCATAGCTATTTCTGATTTGGCCTAAAGCCATCTGGATACGAGTTTGGATAGCATGATGGACAATAAACAAGAAAAACAACAAAAGGGACTGGGGAGGTCCCCTGGGGGTGAAGTGCTTGCTACACAAACATGAGGACATCATTTCTAGTCCATGGCACCCACATAAATGCAGGGTACGGTGGTACCACCTGTCACCCCAGCATGAGGTTGGTGTAGACAGGTGAGTTCTGGGGTCTCACTGGCCAGTTAGCCTAGCCAAAACAGCAAACTTTAGTTTCAGCTGAAAGACCCTTCTTAACAAAAGAAGATGGAGGCAGACAGAAGACAACCCATTTGGACTTCTGCCTCCACACACACGTGCAGGGGCAACCATACACTCTCCCCATGCTCCCCTACAGGAAAATGTCAAAAGCAGGCAGCACTCTTAGGTTGAAAATTTAAGATGAGACTCTGAGACCCTAAGTTCCACAGCAGTGCTAGATGCTTTTACCCACGTGGAGGGAACTGTCTTACTCAACCTGAGAAAACTGTGTCCCTGTTTGGTGGTGACACTGGTGTTCTTTCTCAGCAGTCAGCATCAACAGCTGACCTGGTGGACAGGACCTATGGATTTGGCCACTGATGTATGTCTTGCCACATTGGTAGCCTTAGAAATGAGTTTTAGTGTTGTAGGTTATTTTTGTTTGGTCCTAGGAGATACTCTGCAATTAACACAACAGCCCCTGGAAACCTGAAGAGAGAGAAAGGTAATTTACACATCAGTTGTTTGTAATATACAATGCATGCTGAACAGCCTTCTCCAGCCATGCTAGCTAGCTATCACAGGGCCTGAGGACCAGCCAAACAGAACTGTTAGCGTGCTGGGAAGGCTCAGGGGACCAATTACTGGCTGACCTTCCATTTTCTGTGCAAATGATTTAATAATTTAACGATAGGAGTCACTCTCCTTTCTTTGTACTCCAATATGGAACCAGGAGGAAAACAGGAACATGGGTTCTCCAACGACAGCAACACACTCCTAAATCCCATTCATTGTTTGAGGGGAAAAGGCAGAGACCTGTTGATTCAGAAAATCTTACTAGGATCCTGGTTCCAGTGCAGTCAGACACTTGTATTTTCTCCTTTCCTTTCTATCCTGGCCTATGGCAATCAAAGTTCAGGAACACTGCGTGGGATCCACAAAGTAGGATACCTAGATCTCTAGTTTCCATAAAGAGGGGTGTGGGAGAAGTTGGTTTAAGATGCCAAGAAGTGGTACAGTGGGACACAAGGACATCAAAGAGCCTCCACTAGTACGGACGTTCAGGTAAGGAGCAATTCTGGCAGTCAAGGATGTGCAGGGACTTCTGGCTGAGGTGGTAAATAATTCATCATTTCAGGACTCTGTTCTTCATCTGTGCTGTGCTGGCTAACAGAAGCTAGAGTTATCTCAGAGGAGGGAATCTCAACCAAGAGAATGTCTTCAAAAGATCAGGATATAGGCGAGCCTGTACGGCATTTTCTTAACTAGTGATTACAGTGGGAGGGCCCAGCCCATTGTGGGTGGGGCCATCTCTGGGCTGGTGGTGCTGGGATGTATAAGAAAGCAGGTCGAGCAAGCCATGGGGAACAAGTCAGTAAGCAGTGATCCTCCACAGACTGTGTCAGTTCCTGCTTCCAGGTTCCGGCTGTCGAGTTCTTGCCCTGACTTCCCTTCATGAAGAACTGTGAAACTGAAGTGTAAGCAAAATAAACTCTCTCTAACCCACGTTGCTTTTGGTCATGGTGTTTCATCACAACAAGACAAAGCCTAACTAAGACACTTGCAAATTTAGATTTCACAGAATCCAGTTTTACTTTCCCACTGGCTTGTAACTTAAAACTTTAAAATGTATTTTTAAAATAGTTCAAAGGGAAAATGAATTCACAGCTGTGTTGAGAACAAACAACATTTTTAATCCACCTGAGAAGAAAATGGTCCCTAATCCCAGAGTACCTGAAACTCCAACAAGAAAAGCCCTAACTGCAGAAAAAGCCTGTGCTCTGGGGGGGGACTCTGAAGTAACAACCAATGAACACATCAGGTCTAGGCACACATCACAGGTTCAAATCCCAAGCAGGAACAACTGCGTCTCTTCATGGTCACAGAGTCTCGACTTAGCTGTGGCCTGGATTTCCAGCTTTGGCTATCGACTACATGGGTAGGAAAGAGGTCTCCACCACCTGAAGAAAAACTCACCTGTTATTGCCAGTATTTTTGTCAGGCATTGTGTCTCACACCTGAAATCCTAGAACTCAGTCAGGGGGATTGCTGTAAATTGAGGCTGGCTGGACTTCATAGTGAATTACAGTTACCTCAGGCTATGAGTGAAACTGTCTAAAGAAAACCCCCCAAATCCAACACAAAACTCCCAATCCAAAAATGGGCAATATTTTCCTGCTTTAAACAGAGATGAATTAACTGGCCAGAAACAAGTTAAAATGGAAAAGAGCTAAAAGCAAGCATTTCTCCTGAGGGCTTGGTAAATTTTACACACTGGTTGGCTTTCGTTTTAATTCAGTAATCATAATTTTTTTCTTTCTTTTTTTTTTTGAGACAGGGTCTCTATGTAGCACTGGCTGTCCTGGAACAGACTAGCTTTGAGTCCACAAAGCTTCACCTGCCTTTGCATCCTGAATGCTGGGATTAAGGATCTGTGCCCCCTACCACTATCAGTAATCTTACTTTTATTTGGTAATTCTTGTGAAGCCTATGGTTAGGCAGTTTTTAACATTTTAATTTTTCAGTTTTTTTTTTTTTCTCAATAGCTTGGTAATCTCTTCATGAAAAATTTAATACAACCCAAAGACTAAATGAAGAAAAAATCCCCTAATCATATTGTATTCCCAGGCAGATAAAAAGTTTTATTTTTTGGGCTGGAGAGATGGCTCAGAGGTTAAGAGCATTGGCTGCTCTTTCAGAGGTCCTGAGTTCAATTCCCAGCAACCGCATGGTGGCTCGCAACCATCCATTATGAGATCTGGTGCCCTCTTCTGGTGTGCAGATATACATGGAAGCAGAATGTTGTATACATAAAAAATAAACAAAATCTTTAAAAAAAAGTTTTATTTTTCAATAGGGCTTACTTTTACCTTGGTATTTAGAGAATTTAAATATTACTCAACGCCTGAGTTTTATTTGCACTGTTGTTAGCCAAACATTTCCCCCATCATTAACCACAGGAGTAGGAAGTGAGTATAAATCCAGTATTTAGCATCTGTCTTAGCCTGAAGGTCAGTGAAAGCCAAGGTTCTCACGGACAAAGTGGTTTTTGGAAGGACCAAAGTGAAGATGACACAGAATCGGTGGTCCACCTCGAGAACCTTGATGTTCCTGTTTTAAGATGAAAAGTACATTTATTTCCAGAATTATGACTACTAGCACAAAAGGGTTTCTCTCTCTCTCTCTCTTTTTAAATACGAATGTTTAAAAGAAATAAAAACCGCATGGGGAGTCAGCAATGGCAAAGGGCTATCGAGCCCTGAGTTGGTTCCCCCCCCCCCAGCTCTGCAGAAACAGACCAGCAAACAAGAAACCTCAACAAAAATAAACACAAACCTAAACAATTGCATGAAAATATGTGGAATCTTGTTCTTGAAAATACAAGTGACGGAGACTCATGCTCAATCTTGTATACTATGAATTCCAAAAAAATTTGGCTATTTTGGGGGTGTTATTCTTTAGCGAGGTTTTAAGTGCAAGTCCCATTTCCAAATAACACGTGATCCTGTCCTCATCTCTAACTTTATACATAAGTGGCATAACTTATCGGGTTTTAAAATTCCATCAAGGCACCAAGAGCGTTTTATCTACGTCACAGGGGCCTGGGCTTGAGATTAAGAATGAGGTGTTATGATCACGATGCATTGTAAGACATGGACGAAGCTGCCAAGGAATAGAAATATTCTTAAAAAAAGGAAAACTATAGAACTCCGTTTGCCTTTTCTCGGAGACCGACGGGGGCTTTGGGTCTGCATGGACTTGGTGCTCAGGAGCTCTGCGTGCCCCCGGCTCCAGCACCGGCGCGCCCAGAGGAAGCCCAGATGAAGAGCGCAGGTAAGCAAACACGCTCCTTTAAACTTGGTTTTGGAGACAGGGTCTCTTGCCGCCCGGGCTGATGATTTCCAACCGGACGCAGACGACCTTGGGCTTCTGATCCTCCGGCCTCCACTTCTTCCGGAATACGGGGATTAAGGCCCGCGCTGCACACAGGGGTCGGGCCCGGGGCTGCGTGCCTGCCGGCTGGCACTGTACCAGGCGAGCCGCGCGGGAGCGCTGGGACAGACGTCTCTTTCAGAGCGCTTGCTCCCAGCAGAGCCTACGTACCGCCGCCGCCGCCGCCGCCGCCGGGGTTCAGCGGGATCCTGGCGGCCTCCTCAGGCAGCCCCGGGGCAGCGCACGTCCGCCCGTCTCCGGAGGGCGGCGCCACGCCGCCGGGCTTGCGGCTCTCGGAGAGTCGTCTCCTCAGCCGGGCTCTGACGCGCGGCCGTCGAGTCACGGCCTTGTCCCGGGAGCGACGCCATCTTGTCGCCCCCGTCCTCCTCAGCGGCTCGCGGTGCCAGGCTCCCGGCTTCTTCGCCCCGCGGCTCCCACCACGCGGTGGAGGAGGAGCGCGGGCCGCCGGCCACGCCTCCCGAGCTCGCAGCCGCGCGCTGGGCGGGGCCGGCCTCCGAGGCCCGTGGCCTCCGGGCGAGGCCTGCGCCTGCGCCACCAGCCCCTCCTCTTCCTCCTCCTCCGCCTCCTCCTCTTCCTCCGCCCGCCGCCGCCCCGGGCCCGGCCGCGGCCCGGCGCCGCCTCTTCCGCCTTCCGCGTCCGCGCGGGCGGGCCCGACGTCAGCGCCGCCCCGCCCGGCCCAGCCTCGGCCTCGGCCTCGCAGCGCGGCGGCGGCGCAGGTCCCTCCCCAGACATGGCCCTGGGAGGTGGCAGCACATGGCGGCCGAGGTGGCCGTGAGCGCGCCCCGGCCAGCCCCAGCCCGCCCTGAGGCTGCCCGCGCCCGCCGGCCGCGCCACGGCCCCGCCGCCCCCCGCCCCGCCGCCGCCGGCCCCGCCGCCGCCGCCGCCGCCCGCGCGCGCCCGCCGCCGCCGCCGCTGCCGCCGCCGCCGCCGCCGCCGCAGCCATGGGCGTGCAGGGCTTCCAGGACTACATCGAGAAGCACTGTCCGAGCGCCGTGGTGCCGGTGGAGCTGCAGAAGCTGGCCCGGGGCAGTCTGGTGGGCGGCGGGCGGCAGCGGCCCCCGCAGACCCCGCTGCGCCTGCTGGTGGATGCCGACAACTGCCTGCACCGCCTGTACGGTGGCTTCTATACCGACTGGGTGAGCGGCGGCCAGTGGAACCACATGCTCGGCTACCTGGCGGCTCTGGCCAAGGCCTGCTTCGGCGGCAACATCGAGCTCTTCGTCTTCTTCAACGGCGCGCTCGAGAAGGCCCGGTTGCACGAGTGGGTCAAGCGGCAGGGCAACGAGCGCCAGACGGCGCAGCAGATCGTCAGCCATGTCCAGAACAAGGGCACGCCACCGCCCAAGGTCTGGTTCCTGCCACCGGTCTGCATGGCCCACTGCATCCGCCTGGCGCTCATCCGCTTCCACGTCAAGGTGCGGCTGGGGTCGGCGGGCCCGGGGTCCCTCAGGGGTGGACCTGGGGTCCCTTTGGGCCCGAGTCAGGGTCGTGCCTGGTGCCCCTTAGACTGGAATCCCTTCGGGCTGGGGTCAGGGTTGGGGTCTGGGGTCACTTGGGCAGGGGTCAGGGTTGAGCTACTGGCCTCTTGGTGCTTGTGTTTGGGCTGGGCCTGGAGTTGATTGGGTAGGGGTCGGAGTTGAGTCTGAGGTCCCTTGGGCCAGGGTCAGAATTGGGCCCGGGGTCCCTTGGGCCAGGGTTCAAGGCTTGGCCTCGGGTCACTTCGGGCTTGGGTTTGAGTTGGGCCTGTGGGGTCCTTTTGGGCCAGTGTCAGGGCTGGACTAGTTCCGGGAAGCCCAGTCTGACCCAGGATAAGTCTTGGGTGCCCCTGCCTGTGGAAGGCCAGGGGAGCAGGCCTCAGTATCTCTCAGGGGCCCTCTCGGGACACAGGGTGTCACCATGCTCAGGCTCGACTCGAGCTCCGCAGAGGGGGCCTGGAGCAAGATGGATGGCGGGCCCTTTAGGCCCGGTGTGGTTGAAGTCCGCCCACAGCCATCCCTCTGCACTTTCTCTTTGGTCTGCTGTGTACCAGTAGACTTGTGTATGAGACACTTGAGGCTGGGGGACAGACCCAAGTGGGGTTGGTGGTGTCATCCCCAACATCCTCAGTCTCTTCCCCTCCTTTTGGGGGCTGGCAGGCTACCCGCTGGTCTTAGACTTAATTTGTATGCATCAGTCGAAATTAACCCGCTCTTTCCCAGCAACAGGTTTGTCGTGGAAGTCTGTAGAATAAACAGTGACAGTGGATCGCCAGGGCCTTAGGGACAAGCAGCTCAAAATAGATTGTCTCCAAAGCTGTGGGAGGTGAACTTTGTGTAGAGGCTCTTGCTGCTTTCTGATTCTCAGAGTAGATGCCCCCACTCCTCTGCCTTTGGAAATGAAATGTTTGGAGAAACTGCCCATGGTAAAATTTTGGTGTTAGATTTCAGTGTATTGTTGAGATGGGTCCCTGTTAGTTCTGTGGTTCAATTCTGTGTTTCTGGTCTGAGTGTACTAGTTCAGAATCAGGAAGAATTTTGGGGGTCGTTTGGCATAGGCACCAGCTTTCAAGAGCTGTTTTTCTGCTGCACAGGAAGCGTTCAGTGACCTTCAGTGGGCCCTGATGGGTGGGTAAGGAGAGCTGCACATTGTCAGCCTTCTGCTGTCTGTCCCTTTGGCAGAAGGCTCAGCAGCCAAAATTGGGCCAGAGGAGAACTTAAGGGCCCAGCACTTGACTGAAAGCTGAGCACCTAGCTGATCCTCAAAAGTCTGGATAGCTTGCATTTTCATGTTTTCTTTAAAACACTTATTTTCAGGGGCAAGGGGGATGAGGCTGTTTTGAGTTTTTACACTTGTCACTGTCTTCCAACTTGTTCTTTTGTTTGGAAACTGAGCTTGAGTTGAAAGTTTTAGACTGTTTCCCTCTTCCTGGTCATCCCTGCTGGCAGTGATGAGATGGTGGTAGTTAAACCTAAACTGATTGCGGAAGTCCCACCCAGGGTCCTGTTGCAATTGGTGAACTTGTGTTTAAGTCTGTGGGTGGAGGCAGATGGAAGAGTGGTGATTGGCCCAGGAGGGTGGCAGATACACGGCGTGTCATTTCTCAGCTAGTTAGTATGAGAGGCTGTGTGTGTGCCTCTCACTTTTTCTCTGTAGCCTGGGGCTCTTGGGAGGGGAAAGTGGAGCCCTTCCTCTCTGATTCACCTCTGGTGGACAGCCTGAAAAGGTCCTGGCTTAATGCTGTTTGGTGATGGGAAGTGACATTTAAGACACAGTGAGCTTTATTATCTGCTTTTGCTAACAGCACTGGGCTGTATCTTTAGTCAGCCAACATTCAAGAAAACATCGAATATTCAGATTAGAATCTCTGTGTGTGTGCAAATGCTTGTGTGTGCTTTTGCCATTTTTGCAAGAAATGTTTGATTCTTCTAAAGTGTAATTTTTTTTTTAAAGGCAGGATCTCACTTTATAGTCTTGACCTGCCTGTAACTCTCTATGTAGAGAGTTCTATGCCTCGAACTCACAGAGGTCCACTTGCCACTGCCTCTGCCTCCTGAGGCTGAGATTTAAAGGACACCATATCTGTCTAATTGTAACATCTTTGGGCCCTTGTGAATGCCTCCCATACCTAGTAGGTACTTGGGATTTTGATCAATGTAGTGTGTGAAGCTAGACTGGAGACAATCTAGATGTGCTTGGTGGGGCATGCCTGTCGCACAGTACTTGGCAAGTTGAGGCAGGAGGATCCTGAGTTTGAGGCTAGCGCATGGGCTTCAGGGTGAGAACCTGTGGTCTTCTTAGCAACCTCACCTTTTTGAAAAATGCCTACAAGATTGAGCTTTTAGAAATGTCTTAGCAACCAAGCAAGATGTCAAGAACCTTGGGTACAATGACAGGAGAATAGTGTTGTCTTTCCTGCCTGAAGGATCCGGGACCTTTGTGCTCTCGCTCAGCCTGCTCCAGCCTTTCCAGATATAGCTGTAGCAACCCCAGTTGTCCATATCCTTAACTCCATTTGAGGAGAGAGAGGTTGAAGAAGAAAGTCTGCTGGAGGCAGGAGCACCATTAATAGCAAAAAGTGACACCAGAGAGAAGATGTGAAACTGCAGAAAGCAGGCGGAATTCTGGGAGCTATTTTTAACCAAGAAAACAATCCCGTGGACTTGGTATCCCTGAGGGTACTGCAGTATTTATTCTATGAGGATGACTTTGAGGGGCTGGCAGATGGCTTAGCTGTTAAGAGCACTTGTTCTTACAGGGGACCTGGATTTGATTCCCAGCATCCTCATAGTGGTTCCCAACTATCTACAACTCCAGTTCCAGAGGATCAGAAGCCTCTTCTGAGTTCCACAGGCACCAGGTGTGAATGCAGTGCGCAGACATACAAGCAGGCAAAACATTCATACACATCAATACTCTAAAAATAATTTTTAAAAAAGTAATAATGTATGGTGCATGTTTTAAAAAGGATGTTTTTGAGTCATAAAAATTACCTTTCCTGTTCTCTGTTTAACTGTTTGTTGTGTGTGTGTGTGTGTGTGTGTGTGTGTGTGTGTATGGGTGTTCTGCCTGCATGTATGTCTGTACACATCTTTTGTGCCTGGTATCTGCAGAGGTTAGGGCATTGGATTTTCTGGAATTGAAATTACAGAAGGTTGTGAACCACTATGTGGTTGCTGGGAATTGAACTGGGTCCTCTGGAAGAGCAGCCAGTGTTCATCACTGAGCCTTTTCTCTAGTGGCAGTTTCTTAATAAGTGTACATGTTCTAGCAAATCCCACTAATGGGTATTTTTCTTAATGAAACTTTATTCTCATAAGCACTAGCATTTGCTCTGAGAATATAACCAGTGGGTAGAGCATTGCCTCGTGTGTGGAGTCCAGGAGTCCATGGCCAGCACTGTATAAACTGGACATAGTGGCATACACCTCTGGCCTCAGTATTTGGGAGGTAAAAGCAGGAGGATAAGAAGTTCGGGGCTAACTGCAGCTGAATAGCAGTTAGAGACTAGCCTAGGCTCCATAAGACTCTGTCTTGGAAAAAAACAAAACAAAAAACCCCAAGTAATAGGTGGCTCAGTTGGTAATGCCTGCTGCACAAACAGGAGAATCTGATGTAGGACCATAGCAGCCATAGAAGAAGGTGAGCATGACAGTGTGCAGCTGTAACCCTGGTGTGCAGCGTGGACATGGGGGCAGTGTGCAGCTGTAACCCCAGTGCTGCGCAGTGGACATGGGAAGATCCCTAGGGCTTGCTGGCCAGTAAGCGCCATGTTCAGTGAGAAACCCTTTCTCACAAAGGTAGAAAGTACTTGAGGAAGATGCCCGTTGTCAGCATCTGACTTACACCCCCCCACACGCACTTCTCAGTGTGCTTCTCTTTATAGGACTTTCTCTGAAAGAGAAAGCCACAGGGATGGGAGTCTAGGAAGTGGCTGTGAAAGTCAGGAGAGGACTACTTTTTTAAAAAGGTAGATATTGGTAAAGAAATTGTCTTGAACACCTATGCACATTATATAAAAACACTTGTTACAAAAATATTAAAAACCATCTTTTTCACTTTTTTTTTTTGAGACAGGGTTTCTCTGTGTAGCTTTGGAGCCTATCCTGACACTCACTCTGGAGACCAGGCTGGCCTTGAACTCACAGACATTCGCCTGCCTCTGCCTCCTGAGTGCTGGGATTAATAATGCGCCACCAACACCCGGCCTATTTCACTTTTTCTAGTGTTTTTTTCAAATTGGATGGATATCTTTTATTTATTCTTTGACAGTTTCATACATATAAACCATCCCTTTTGGTCATCTCCATCTCTATCTTCCCCTTCCCTACTCTACTACCTTTTCTAGTGTTTTATAAATTGACAGAAAGCTATACTTTCCTGTCATTTTTATTTAGAGAATGCGTCTTTGCTAGAGTAATAACTATGTTTTTAAATTACATTTAAATTTATTTTGTGGTGTGGCACATGTGTCAGGGGCACAAACGGAAGTCACAGGACAATTGGTTTCTCTCCATGTGGGTCCTGGGATAGACTCAGGTTTTCTGACTTGGCTGTAGGTCCTTTTTCTGCTGAGCCGTCTTGCCGGCTTCACGTTTTGTACAGTTAGTGGATCTCCGTGACCATTGTAAGTTGGCTTATACTCGAGGTTATGTTCTTGTGGACATACACAGTGTTTCATGAACATGGCATTTGCTGGTCACACTGGTAGAGTGGCCTTTGTGTACCTTGAGTCGTGGTAACCTTTGAAGCCTTGGGGAGTGACTCGTGTTTATTTAAGAATCTTGGTGAGATTAATTCACAGGCACTGTCTAAACACCTCTCCTACCAGACTGGAGGTGTAGGTGTGAAAGCTTACCCTGAGGTTCCTCAGACCTCATCCTGAGCTCCTTCCAGTGGGGCTTTGGTAAATCTGGGTTCTGGTCTGTTTACTCAGAGCTTACACAAAATGGTGCTCCTCTTTCCAGCCAGGCCAAGAAAACACACTTGACTTTAGGCTGATGGTCTCTTCTTGCAAGTCTGCAACAATGAGTAACCAGTGTCAGCCTGGATGCTCACTGGTTCTTGTTCCCATTCACTCTGCCCTTTCGTACTCCGTATCTTACTGGTCATTTTCTATGGCAAGAAGCAGCATCTACTGACTCAGTTACAAGTGGCGACTAGGCACCCTGCAAAGGGAAGTGCAGGCTAAAGTCAAAAGTCCAGTTCCATTGTGTGAATACTCTAGGGGTGTGGCTACATAGTTTTTTGCAGTTACAATAGGAGCAACAGGGTTTCTGTTTAGAAGAAACCACACATCATTACATCCAGAGAACTAAGCAATGCTCAGGGGCCTTTAAGTAACCAGGAAATACAGCTCAGAATTTACTCAAATTGGTCACCCATTAAAAATAAATATTTTACTCTAGTATGTCAGTTTTGTAACTAGTCCTATATTGCTTAATGACAGGAGGAATTCATATTCAGGCAGTTTCTTGAATTATACTTAACTGGGGTAGCCTACAGGCTATGGATATGGAGACCTGTTGCTCTCAGCTACACACCTGTACAGTATGTGACTGTAATGAACACAGGATGCACTTTAGCATAATGGCTCTTACAGCTCAAAACAGAAAAGGTACAGTAGACAGCTAGACACTGAAATGTTCCAGGGCATGTAACGGCAGCTTACCATTTCAAGGGTCAGTAATTTAATAAGCTAAACAATATTCCATTTCTGTGTGGTACGTATCCATAGCTAGACATCTGAATTTCTCCTTCTTTTTGATTATTATGAAAAATGAATAGTGAATAGATTTGAATCTTTGCTTTTATTTCTTTTAAGTATGTACTCAGAAGCAGAATATCTAATTGGCAATTTTGTTTAGCATATATGTGTACACACACACGCGCACACTTGCGCGCTTGGCACACATATTAGTGGTGTTGGGGATTGAGTCAGGGCCTCATGCTTGCTAAGCAAGTACTTTATCACTAAGCTGCACCAGTCATATATTTAATTCTTTCAAAATTGCTTTGTTGTTATCATAGTGGCTGCAGAAGCTATGTGTTTTATGTCATATATTATACTAACATGATCAGCAATATTTTTGTGTCTATAATTTTTTTTTTTTTTTTTTTTTTTTTTTTGAGACAAGGTCTCTATTTAGTCCTGCATGTCCTGGAACTCACTTTGTAGACTGGTCTTGAACTCACAGAAATCATCCCGCCTCTGCCTTTATTGGGATTAAAGGCTTGCATCGTCACACCCTGCCTGTAGTTGTCTTTTTAAAGTAGTGATCTGTAGTTTGCCTAGCCTTTGCAGTTGGTATCCCACCCCCCTTCCCTCTACTCTCTTCCTCATTTACTCTCCCATCTCCTCTCATGTCTTGTCTTGTCTTGTCCTTTTACTTTTCTCCCTGTCTGGAACAGGGTGTCACTGTGTAGCCCAGACTGGCCTGGAGCTAACTGTGTAGACTAGGCTGCCTTCAAACTAATGGCTGCCTTCCTGCTTTAGCCTCCTGGGATTACAGACATGAACTCCCATGGTGCATGAAAGCCAGGCAGGACTGTGCATCCACATTGCCAGATGTCCAGATTTTTCAAGTAAACCAGAACTCCACATTTTATTTGAAGTTATCCCAATTAAAAACTGTCAAGCCAAGCAAAACAGTGCTCTAGGCTGGATTCAGCTCTTGAGCACCAGTTTGTCATTGAGCACTGATTGTTATCAAGTTGTTGTCCTCACCTAGGTCTCCTTTCTAGAGTCCCACTGTCTCTTCCCATCCTGAGCTCTCTTCAGTGGTCAAAGCAATTTAGAGAGTTCCCTCAAGGTGGGATTTCCTTTTTATATGCTTTTTCCTGGTGTCCAGTATCACCTTTTGTGAGGGGCATGCCATCCACATACTCATAGTGTCTGACACTCGCCAAGCTCTCACTGCATGTCTTGAGTCCCTGTCCTACTGACCAGTGGTCCCCTTCCGATTCCACCATCCTGGCTTGTTCTCTACCTCCCACTCCCTTACCCCCCCCCCACCAGCTGTTTCCTTAATCTGCCTCTTGACTTCTCACTCCGAATGAATTTCTAATTTCACTGTTGCTGTCCCAGAACTCAGACCTGATAAGAAGTGCCAACCCCTTAAAGGCTTGTGTTCTGGGTTCCTTTCTGGACACCTTCCCTGGACTCCCCTTGCCTTCTACCATCCCTTTCTCCAATTCTGCAGTTTTACTCTTCACCCAGACAGGTTTGAGCATCAAGATCACTGCCATCAGTCTCCACTACTACAGAGTCGCCTGACTGTTCCATCCCCCACTCCGCTAGTCCCTACACTAAGGACACATGGTAGCACCACAGTCTTTCTTACCTCTTCCTCTTTCTCATTCCCAGTATCGCTGACACAGAAGCCGCTGCGCAGGTTCTGAAACCAAGTTATTGACTATTTATTGACATTTAAGAAATGATATAGACTCAAATACAACCAGAATCTAGAAATGTAAGACATATACTAGGAACCAGTACCATTTCCTACTGATACATCAGAATGGCCTTGAGCTCCCACAGTTACCCCATGTTATTCATCTTGCACACCCAGGTAGAGCAGCCCACCACATCTTCAGGGAGGAAGGCCTCTGTCATGTTCAGACTTGGCTAAGCCATTAGAGTCCAACTCTGTTGAGACTTGTCGACCCTTCTGCAGCCCTAGCCATTATATCTTACACCATCCCAGCCTTATTTATCTGTTTGCTTATTTGATTCTGCCATCCCGTCTTTTCTGATTGCTACCTCACTTAAGTTTGTCAAATGTATACTCTGCCCAAAGCCTCTCAAATGCTATTTTGTTTCTTGGGGTGTGTGTGTACTTAACGTGTGTGCATTTGGAGGCATGAGCAGGACTTTGGGTATTTTCCTGTATTAGTGACCACCTATCTGCTTAGAGACCGGCAGCTTGTTGTTTGGTTACGCTAGGTTGGCCCCTCTTTGCCCCTCAAAGCTGGGTTACAGATGCATAATTGTGAGTTCTGGGGATTTGACCTCAGGTCCTTATGCTTGCAGAACAAGCACTCTAACCCAGGGAGCCATCTTCACAGTCCCCACATTCACTTAAACAAAAAATTAGGGTCTCACTGTGTAGCCCTGGTCAGCCTAGGATTCCCAGAAGTTTGCCTGTGTCTATCTTTGGCTTGCTGGAATTAAAGGCATGTGCCACAATGCCAGGCTTTGTTACTGTCTTTTCGAGGGTTTTACTAGGTAGAATTGTCTGGTCTAAAACTTGCTATCCTGACCAGGCAGGTCTTGACCTCACAAGTACTGGGATTAAAGGTTCACACCACTACACTAACATACCCTTTTTAAAATTAAAATATTTACTGTGTTCTTTTATATAGCCAGAAGCATTTTATTTTCTTTCAACATTTGGACCAATAACCATTTATTAAAATGTATTTTTTTATGGTTTCTGTTTTCTAGGGGCTTAATTCTTCTTTTTATGTTTACTTATTTTATGTGTATGGATCATTTGCCTGCACGTATGTATATGTATACATACCATGTGCATTCCTGGTGCCCACAGAGGCTAGTAGAAGGCATCAGATTCCCCCAGGTCTAGAGTTATAGGTGGTTTGAAATATCATGTAGGTACTGGGAATCAAACTCTCTGGTCTTCTGGAAGAGCAGTCAGTGTTCTTAACCACTGACCCATCTCTCTAGCCCGGAAAGGGCATACTTTTAGCAGCCAACTGAGTGCCTGTTACTGCCTGTCCTGGAGTGGTGAAGGGAATTGAGAATTAGGGAAGCCTTTAGGAAGCTTACACTGGGTTAGAGTGTTGAGGTGAGTCTTTCATGTTAACAATTAGGACTTTTTTTTTTTACTGCCATAAAATAACATTTTTGTGAAGACTTGGGAGTAGTTCTTAGCTAGGGCTGACGGATGAGGTAGTTGTCAGTGTCATCAGAGCCCCCATGGCAGAGGGTGTTAACTGGGGAGAGGGAGGCCAGGGATGCTGCTGACATTCTGTAGTGCCCAAAACTGCTGCCTGCAGTAGAGAGTTATCTAGTCCCAAATTCCAGTAGTGCCAAGTCAAGGAAACCCCAATGCGGCCAAATCCAAGGATTTCTAGGGATTTGGGGCCCTTGTATACCAGGAAGAGGACTCGGAAGTAAAAAGGGGGGTGTGTGTGTCTGTGTCTGTGTGTGGCTGTGTGTGTCTGTGTGTGTCTGTGTGTGTGTCTGTGTATTCTGTCTTTAAGATATTTTTAGATCTATATTACTCTTCATTTTAATTTACTGAAATTTATACTAATGGAAAAAAGCTAATTAATACACACTATACATTCTAACTTCAGTAAGCAATTAACTATAGGAGTAAATGTCAAAAGGCTGTATATGAAGAAAGGCATTTTAGAGTGATTAGGCTATTTTCTAGTGGATTTGTAGACAGAATTTAAAAAAACAAAACAAACAAAAAAACCAAACCAACTAGACATATAAGTGAACCTGAGTTTGGGCTGGAGCCATGGTTCAGTGGTTAAGAGCACATACTATTCTTGCAGAGGACCAGTGTTCTGTTCCTGTTCCCAGCACCCACATCTAGCAACTATAAACTGTCTGTAACTCCAGCTCCAGGGGATCTGATACTCCTCTGTCCTCCTCACACAGACAGACATATACATGTACATATAAATAAATAATAGTATCTTTAAAAATAAACGAACCAGAGTTAACATACAATATTTTAAAATTCTCCAGATACCTGTGTAGCTTATCATTTATTTTGCTTTTACTTTTTTTCCTCCCCTATGGAAAGTAAGTTCTATGAGGACCTTGGCTGTCATCCAGCTCCTAGAACAATCCCTGGCTTATTGGGGTTGTTCACAGACTATCTCCTAAGTGTGACACACCCAGACACTGCTGCTTCCTCCTGTAGGCTGTGTGATAGGAGGAAGTAAAGTTTTTTCCAGCTCCAAGTAAGAGTTAATTCCAAAGGTGACTGACTGAGCTCATCCCAGCCACCTGGTGCTGGGCTTTATCTTGCAATAATCCTTTTATGCTTCTTAACTCAAGATGTACTCTGTTGAGAAGGCATAAAAGAGGGCTGTGCTGGTAAACTGGCTTCTGCTGCTTTCTTTCTTGTTGCTCCCAATTTGAGGCATCATGGGACAAGTGTGAGCTGAGCTGTCATTGAAAGACAGTGTCCGCGTGTGCCCTGGCTGTTTGGTATTTAGTTTGCTATTGTCTCAGAAAGACAAAACAAAACAAAAATGACAAAAAAAACCTAAACTTATGGTTTGGGAAAGAATGGATTTCCCATGCTGTTGTCATTTTGCCTGTTAGTATGTTGCAGTAACAGGAGGCTCCAGCCAGAGGGCTGATCCCTCGAGGTCCAGTGTGGTCTTGTTTTTGGAAGTAGAGCCCCTTGATGAAGAGCAGTGACAGGTCCACTGAGACAGTTTGGGGTTCTCTAGACCCTGCCCAGAGCACTTGCAAGCTGCTGGACCATAGGACTTGGCCAACATTGCTATGGTAAATTGTATCAATGTAAAATTCTATTTTCTGAGCTCTGAAAGTTAAGTTTTGACATTTCAAATTTTGTGATGATTTAAAATTTTACCATTTATGTATCTATTTAGATACAAGATGTTGTTATGTTATAACTGAGACTTTAGGTGCATGTCACTGTGCCCAGCTTAGAATGACTTTAATAAAAATTCTGTTAAGTTCTAACCAAGTCATTTGGAGGTTTTTATAGTAGGCTATTTTAAATAGAATCCATATGAAAATACTATGGATGTCTCTTACCAGGTTTTTTAATTTGTAAAAAAATATAAAATTTAACTTGCATTTCTTTTATATCTACTCCCTTGTAGGATTTTATTTTTTTAAAGAAGGGAAAGAAAACAGTTTTATTGCCAAATAAGCATTGAATCAAACTGCAGTCATGTAATAAACAACCTGCTAAAGGGATTGAAAAGGAGGGGAAAAAAAAATCACACTCTTTGGTAGTCCAGAAAAGGCATTGCATACGTGCTTAATTGTCATATATCCACATGGAAAAAATAAGATTTGTATTTTTTATTAAGTAAAAAGTTACATCGTGGAGTTAAGTGCCTAAGCCTTCTAAGACTATCAGGAGTCCGGGTGTTATCCTTTTTTGTTTGTTTGTTTGTTTGGTTTTGGTTTTGGTTTTTTTTTTTTTTTTTTTTTTGATTTTTTCAGACACGGTTTCTTTGTGTAGCTTTGAAGCCTATCCTGGAACTTGCTCTGTAGACCAGGCTGGTCTCGAACTCACAGAAATCCACCTGCCTCTACTTCCCTAGAGCTGGGATTAAAGGCGTGTACCAACACCGCCTGGCGATATCCTTCTTTTATTATTGTCTTTTTACAGTTGTAGTATGGTACACATATTTTGTCACCTTAACCATCTTTTTGTGTACATATGTGTATAGTGTGCATTCTTGTGTGAGCACATGTGTATGTGGACATGTGAAAGAAAGCCAGTTGATGTTAAGTGTCATTCTTTACTGATCTTCACCGTATCTTCACCTTCTGTGTTGAGATGCAGGCAGTCTCCCACTTGAACTCAGAGAGCTTCAGGATTGCACTAGTCTAGCTAGCCAGCTTGCTCCAGGAGCTTCAGCTCCACCTTCTGATCACTGGAACTATTATAAATGCATGCCCTCAGCAGGGCAGGTGCTTTGTCTGCTGAGCCCCCTCCCCAGCCCCATGGTAAACAACCCTCTTTGGGGAACGGCTCTGCTGTCCTCCACACTTGCTGCACCTCTATGCTCTCACCCCCAACAAGGGCTCTCTTTTTCTACTTGCTTGCCTATACTTCTTTTTTGTTTGTTTGTTTTTTGAGACAGGGTTTCTCTGTGTAGCCCTAGCTGTCCTGAACTAGCTCTCTTTTTGTAGACCAGGCTGCCTCTGCTGGGATTAAAGGCATGCTCCACCCGGGCCTGGCTGCCTATACTTCTTGTTATCTGTTTTTGAATAGTAGCATACTACTGAGTACAGTCACTGTGGTGTGGTTTGCATGTCCCGGATACTTGCCAGAGTTGTGCATCTTTTTGGTGCCACTCCTTTTAGTTCAAAAGAAACATGGCTGGCTGTGGTCGAGTTCTGGGCTAACTCAAACAAATATTTCTCATTGCTCTAAGGACCATTGCCTTCTATTCTTATGGAATAAATGAGGCATGTAAGATCTGCTTGGTCAGTTATGACTGCAGTTTCTCTAGAAGGAGAGATTGGAATGAATGCTGTTACAGTTAAATCTCCCCTTTAAAGTCAGAAACAATAACCCACCCCACCAGACTGCAAATGACGATTGGGTTCTGGTTTTATGAGTTGGATGGGGGCAGGGACCACTTTTTGATTGAACTTCTGTGGGCATATGTCAAAGCCTGTTCTTGTTTTGTCTTTTAAGCAGAAGAATGCAGGTTCATCTACATCCTCACATGACCAGGCTAGCTTGTATCTTCTCGGATGGCTGAAGGATGGGTTAATTGTAAAAGCATTCTGAGATGAGTCATTCAGTGTTTATCTATGACATATCCTGTTTACTTAAGAAGGGCCCGACACATTTCATGCGTTTGTTACTTGAAATGATTCTGTGAGGTTCCCGGTTTCCCTGTGATGAAGATACAAGCATACCAATATTAAGTGGCCAGTTTTCCCACCTGATTAGCGGGGACATAAGAGTGTGCTTTCCCTAGAGTTTAGGAGTGAGTGGCAGTGCTGCCTTCAGGACTGTCCCAGTGTCTGCTTCTCACAATTAATAGAGTAATTAGTATACTTGATAGCTAATGTTGGAAACTTTAAACCATTGCTCTTTATAAAATCAGCTTTGACTTATTTGCCCTTTTTTTAATGAGTGTGGGTGTTTTGCCTATATCTATGTCTGTGTACCACTTGTGTGCCTGGTGCCTATGGAAGCCAGAGAGGGCATTGGATCCCCTGGAACGGGAGTTACAGTGTATGCTGTTGTGTGGGTGCTGGGAACCTAATTCTGGTTCTTTGATCTTAACTTCTGAGCCATCTCACTAGCTTCTTCCTTATTTTTTACTATGATGTTTAACACCATAATTGACATAAAAAAATTAGCCCAAAATTCTGTGTTAAGTTGATAGTAGAATAAAAATAATCATCCTAAGCTAAGTAGAAGGTACTTACTTGAGAGCTAAACCATACATTTTGCTGCCATTTAAACTTTTAAGCATTAGCCTTATCTGCCCTGTTTCTTGGGAGGGTATGTAGCTCCTACCTGCTGGCTCAGGTGGGCACCTGTGGTGGTCGCTGGCCTTGCTTGCTCTCAGCTGGAGTCGAGGAAGTTTGTTCCTCTGGGTTTGTGCAGGAGTTTTGGAGTTTCACTTCCTTGGTAGGAAACTTGCACCACTTCTAACACAGCAGGTGGTCTCAGTGGCTTCTGGTATGGGAAGTTCAAATCCAAGTCTGATACACCTTAGAGATAGATAGGGTTCTCTAGGTAGCTGTGAAGGCTCAGTTCTTTTGTTTTATGCTTTCTGGGGTTAACAGTAGCAATCTTCTCAATGTCACATCTCATAGGATTCGTTTGTTGTTTGTTTTAATTCAACACAGAATTCTGTGTAGTCCTTCTTGGTTGTCCTGGAATTCACTCTGTAGACCACGCTGGCCTGGATCTGCCTGCTTTTGCCTCCTGAGTGCTGGGATTCGAGGTGTGTGCCACCACTGTCTGCCTGGATTCTCATTTTTTAATTGTTTAATTATTATCATCATTATTAGCGAGCGAGCGAGTGTACGCTTGTGCATGTTTTGTGTGTGTGTGTGTGGGGGGGTTTGATTCAGGATTTCCCTGTATAGCCCTGGCTGTCCTGGAACTCACTTTGTAGACCAGGCTGGTCTTGAACTCACAGATCCTCCTGCTTCTGCCTTCTAAATGCTGGGATTAAAAGGGTGCACCACCACTGCCCAGCTGTTTATTATCTTTTAAGAAAGGGTCCTGCTATGTAACCTAGTCTGTCCTTGAACTTTCCATGCCTTGGCACAATGGATGCTGAGATTATAGACATCTGCCACCAACTTGACCACATACATTTTTCACCCTGTGTTGGGATTCTACTGAGCCATCTCTTCAGCCTCAAGCTTCATACTTTTTATTCACGTCTAAGAATGAAATTAACAAATCTAGGATGCTATAAAAATACGAATTTTACTATATTATTCCCAGGCTCACCCTGGGAAGAGTAGAAGCAGGAGAGAAGGAGAAAGTAATGAATCCTGATGACCTGAGGAGGATGGCTCCTGTTTGTCCTACTCTGCTTTTGAGCACTGAAGCTTTAGGACTGTGTGTGTGTACATGTGTGTTTGTGCATGTGGAGGAGGCCAGTGTATGTTCAGTGGCTTCTTCTGTTGTTCTCTCCCTTGCTTTTTGAGACAGGGTCTCATTGAAGCTAGAGTTCATAGTACATTGGGACAGTACTGAAGCTGGCCTTGGTTTCCCAAGTGCTGGGGTTTCAGGCTTGTGTGACCATGCCCAGTTTCTTCATTTTTATATTTGGATAAATGACTGCCTGTGGCACAGCACCTCCTACTCCTGCTCAGACCTCCTGTTTGTGCTGTTTTCACTCTGATCATATCTTCTGCTAAGTCTTTAATCAACTAACTTTGTCTTAAAGCTTGAAGACTTGTGTGTTCAGCTACTATAAATGTTCATAGTTATCTGACTCGTCCATTCATCCATTCGTCTGTCAGTCCTGGTTAAGGGCTGGAAGCAGGTTAGTGGTGGGATGAGGGCCTAACATACACAAGACCTTGGGTTCTCTCCCAGCACTACTACAAAACAAAACAAAAAAAGGAAAAAGAATAGGCCTTGTTGCCTGATGCCCAGGAAGCACTGAGACAGAGAAATGCCATATTTTGTGAGTTCCCAAGGATTCTTCAATTACAGATTAGCAAGCTCGTCTCTCCAGCAGCAACAGCATGCACTTGAAGTTACAGAGTGGTCTGCAGCAATTCCCCATTAGCTTTTTCCTTCATTCCAGCAGAATTCTTTGTTTTCAACACTGGTTTTCAGCATTTAAAAGTAAAGTGTAGCTGGGTATGGCTATGAAGGCCTGTAACACCAGCACTTGGTAGGCTGCAGTGGGTGGGTGGGTGGCTGCAGTGTCTGCAGTGGGTGGGTAAGTGGCCGCAGTGGCTGCAATAGGTGGGTGAGTGTCTGCAGTGGCCGCAGTGGGTGGGTGAGTGGCTGCAGTGGCTACAGTGGGTGGGAGAGTGTCTGTAGTGGCTGCAGCGGGTGGGTGAGTGGCTGCAGTGGCTGCAGTGGGTGGGTAGGTGTCTGCAGTGGGTGGGTGGGTGTCTGCAGTGGCCGCAGTGGGTGGGTGAGTGGCTGCAGTGGCTGCAGTGGCTGCAGTAGGTGGGTGAGTGTCTGCAGTGGCTGCAGTGAGTGGGTGAGTGGCTGCAGTGGCTGGGGTGGGTGAGTGGCTGCAGTGGCTGCAGTGGGTGGGTGAGTGGCTGCAGTGGGTGGGTGGGTGTCTGCAGTATCTGCAGTGGTGGTGAGTGTCTGCAGTGGGTGGTGAGCTTGAGGGTGCTGCAGTGAGTGGGTGGGTGAGTGTGGCTGCAGTGGGTGGGTGAGTGAGTGCTGCAGTGGGTGGGAGAGTGGCTGCAGTGGCTGCAGTGGGTGGGTGAGTGGCTGCAGTGGCTGCAGTGGTGGGTGGGTATCTGCAGTAGCTGCAGCGGGTGGGAGAGTGGCTGCAGTGGCTGCAGTGTGTGGGTGAGTGGCTGCAGTGGCTGCAGTGGGTGGGTGAGTGCCGCAGTAGCTGCAGTGGGTGGGTGAGTGGCTGCAGTGGCTGCAGTGGGTGGGTGGGTGTCTGCAGTGACTGCAGTGGGTGGGTGGCTGCATGAGCTGAGGTCCTTGTTTTTTGTAGAGACAGACTTTTGAAAGTTAAGAATCTGTCCAAAGTCTAGCAGAGAGAGAACCAGAGTGGACTGCTTTCTCATGGGACTGTTCTTTTTTCCTCTGTGGTAATGCTGGGATGGAACTGAGAGCCTTCACATGTTAGGTTCTCACCCAGCCACTAACCTGCTTCCCAACCCTTACCAGGTTTTTGTTTTTTCTTTCTTTCTCTCTTAAAAAGTTGTGTACACATAATTCCATTACCCTGATACGACTCTGTTGGGTCTTTTCCTTTTCCTGTTTGTTTCCACAGACACAGTTTAGCATAGCTATGATTAGCATTATATTGTGTTCTAGTATGATTAATGTTATAATGAAACTTTCCTCAAGTTTTTCCACAAAACATTGTAGTGACTACCTGTTTCATAATTTAAGTTTAGTTTTCTCCTGTACGAATTAGTATGATTCTTTTCATGGTTCTAATGATTTTTATTTGGTAGATTCGTTTTTTAGGCTATTTCCTGGCGTAGGGTTACTGGTCAAAGAACATGAAGGTTTTATAGCTTTTAAAATATACTGCCTACTGTTTTACAACACTCAGAGCATTATTGGAAAGCTGACAAGTTAGACCTGAGCCCTGCTGTCTCGTCAGACCCCACTTCCCGGTCTTTGATTTTATCTCAGATCTGCAGACATGGCCTTGGGAACCCACCTAGAGCTGCCTCTTCTTTCAGCCTTTGGTTGAAAAGTTTTTCCTTAGGGGAAGCCTACCCTGCTTTGGCATGTAGTCACTTCCCTGCGCTATAAAGTCCATAGTCTGGGAGCTCAGAGAGTGATGCACTCAGGAGTTGAGCCTAGCCCTCCTAGTCCCTAACCTTGGAGGTGAAGCTGCTGTGCCTTTTCTGGAGCAAGGGTGCTGATGAACTGCCCACAGATAGAAACGTGGACTGCACAGACTCACTGCATGGTGTCCTACAGCTCACAAATCCTCTGTCTGCCCTCGTCCCTTTTACTGTAGAACCTCTTCAGAGGGGACTCAGGGAAGCAACTAGTGATTGCTGTTAACTTAGCAATACTTAAAGTTTTTTAACTTTAAAATTTCTATGGAAGAAAATTATTTGATTAAAGAATTTGGACTAGACTAAGATTACCATTTCTAGATGGGATTCGTCTTAGAAAAATTTCAGCTACTTTTCTGTTTTAGTTAGATTAAGGAATGCGGTAAATTTCACTTGTTCTAGGGAAGAACATTACTTGACTAATTGTAGTTTTGCTTTTTCTTATAACATGCAGTGTTTTATTAAATTTCCTCCCCAAAAGAATTCAAAAGGTTATTTCTCCTTTAACTATTGTCACTAACAGTTTGCTTTGCCTCCTGGTGAGATTTCATTACAACTAATTTCAGCAAACCTGGGAACCACTTCCATTGTGAAAGCCAGCAAGGAGATTAGCTTAATGACAGCCACCATGGAGGAGACACAAATATCTGTGTCACTAAGGTGCAGTAGGATAGCTGCTGGTCGCTTGACTATTGCCTGCTGGAACTTAACTTTAAATTTAATTTAAAATTTCATTCCTTACATCCATCCATTAGATTATAGTTCTAGAAATTTCAGATTAAAGAGGTGAGCATGCATCTCTCCTAAGTTTGGAGATTTAACTGAGTCCCCTGAGTCCATGTGGATTTAAAGTACCTTCATTTGTTGTAGAAACAGACAGCTTTCTAGAATTTTAGTTGGACAGAGTTTGAGAGTTAACAAGAAAGGGAAATCAGTAGTTTGGAATTTGAAGCATTATACTTGCTTAAAATTTAAAAATGATTTTGACTTAGGTTCTAACAGAGCAGTTTTCAGTGCTTGTGGGTGTATGTCTAGGACCCCAGCAACTCCAGAGGGCTTCTGAGGTGTCCTCCCTGGCTGCTGCTCAGTGAGCCTCCAGGAGGAGCTGCTGTGCATAGTTCACTTAGTTTGGTGGGGATGCCAAGTGAAAGTGCTTGGGCTCCTTGTAGTTGGTCTGAGTGGCAGTCCTGCTGTGCCTTGCACAGGGACAGTGCACCCTGAGGCTCCCCTGTGATAAATGCCTCAGCATAGACTCAGAGGCAGATAGTGCAGGCCTTTGTTTAAAGGAGAAAATGTAGTGTTGCTTTCCAATTTGAAGAGATTGTGTTGGCTATGCAAATGTGGGTGCCTTCTTTGTCATAATCTTTTTGCTTTTGTTTTCCTTCTTCATCTCCCCTCCCCCATTTTCCTTTCTTTTAAATACTGTCACAGGGATCAGTCAGATTTGCCTGTTTTTAAGCAGGGTGAGTTTTGAATTGTCATGACTGGGAATTAATTTGCAGTATAGATGGGATGGTAGATTATTGACAGGTGATTTGAATTCAGTTTCCCTATGAGAGTCCTCTTGGAACACTGCTGCACACTTGGTCCTGGCACTTGTTGATCATTAGGATAATGTTTATGTCAGTAGCTCTTCAGTGCTGTCAAGTCCATGTGCCTGTTGAGCCTGCTGCTGCAGTGTGAGCCTGCGTCTGATGGCATCCCCTTGTTTTCTGTGTGCAGGTCGCACAGAGCCTTGAGGACCACCATCAAGAAGTGATTGGCTTCTGCAGAGAGAACGGCTTCCACGGCTTGGTGGCCTATGACTCTGATTATGCACTCTGCAACATCCCCTACTACTTCAGTGCCCACGCCCTGAAACTGAGCCGAAACGGCAAGAGTCTCACCACAAGCCAATATCTGATGCACGAAGTTGCCAAGCAACTGGACCTGAACCCAAATCGTTTTCCTATTTTTGCTGCTCTGTTAGGTAGGTGGAGTAATGTGAAAACAGCTTTCTAAGGGAATGGTACAGTAAGCATACTGATGTATCTTTTGAAGATTTTTCTGCCTGAATGCTTTGGTTTTGTATCTGATGTTTGCATTTAAGAATGAAAGAATGGGCTCTTCAATTGTTTTTTATTTTATTTTATTTTATTTGCTAGTAATGTATTGTTCTTGTTTCTAAGCTTTTGTTTGTATGTTGTTCTATCCAAGCTGAAAAACTTACTCTGTGATAAATTCCAATTTTAGGAAAATAACATTTCTCAATCACATATGCTAACACATGCCTACTATGATAGTGTTAGTGATCATCAAACTGTAGCGTAAAACTGTGTTTATAAAAGAAAAAAAAGTATGTGTCTAGCATTGTATCACAAGCCTGTAATCCCAGCATGAAGGAAGCTGAGACAGGAGGATCGCCACTTTGGGGCCAGCAAGTTCAAAATCATTCTGAGCAACCTAACGAGACCCTGTCACAAAAAACCAAATGGGCTTAAGGAGTGTTTTGCTCTTGTAGAGGACCTGAGTTCAGTTCCCAGCACCCATGTTGGGTGGTACTTGCACACATATGTATGTATTTCCACATAGAATACACTTGGGCTGGAGAGATGGCTTAGCACTTACTTCTCTTTCAGAGGATCTGGTTTCATTTCCCAGCATCCACATGACAGCACACAACTGTCTGTAATTCTAGTTCCAGGGAATCTGACACTCACACAGACATGTATGTAGGCAAAATGCCAATGCACATGAAATAAAACACACACACACACATACAATTCAAAATAAATCTTTGATTAGAAATGGTTCAGAAGTTAAGAGCACTTACTATTCTTGCAGAGGACCCCCCACCCCCACCTTTGGTTTGGTTCCTGGCACTCATGTGGTAGCTCACAACAATCCATAACTCTTAGTTCCACGGGATCCAATGCCCTCTTCTTACCTGTGGGCACCAGGTGCACATGTATGGCACACGTACATACCTATATACATACATGTGGGCAACACACTTGGATACATACAATGAAATAAATAAGTTTAAAATTAGAAAAAAAAATCTTACAGGGCAGTGGTGGTACACACCTTTAATCCCAGCCTGTGGGAAGGCAGAGGTGGGGGGAGGAGGGAATCTCTTGAGCCTGGTCTACAAAGTGAGTTCCAGGACAGCCAGGACCACACAGAGAAACCGTGTCTCAAAAAGCTAAAGGGAAAAGAAAACCAGACCAAAAAAACTTTAAACACGAAAAAAATATGCCACAGGGCTAAAGCATTGCTGTGATTTCTTTCCCTTTGCATGGTAATCGCTGTAATGAAAGAAAACAATTTCTGTTTTGTTTTGTTTTGAACTAGAGTCTTATGTAGCCCAGGTTGGCTTCCAGTGACCTTGTAGCCAAGGATGAGCTTGGACTTTAGGTCATCTGTCTCTGCTCCTCTATGATTGCAGATGTGTGACACCACATCCAGCGGAAAATCAAATACTTTAAAACAAAAACAAAAACAAACTAAATACATTTTTATATTTTTTTTCTTTTGGCTTTTTGGAGACAGGGTTTCTCTGTGGCTTTAGAGGCTGTCCTGGAACCTAAGTAAATTTTTAAAAATCCCATGAAAGAATTGTTTTGTTATTTTCCCAGAAGGATATATTTTATGTATTAATTTATATTACTTAAATATGCTTCAAGAGGTAACACAAATTTTTATGTTTGTTTGCTTTTTTGTTTCTTTGCTTTTGTTTTTTTGAGATAAGGTTTCTCTGTGTTGCCCTTTCGGTGCAGGAACTTGCTTTGTAGACCAGGCTGGGTTCAAACTCATAGAGATCCTCCTGCCTCTGCCTCCCGAGTGCTGGGATTAAAATCGTGCACCATCACCGCCTGGCAACACTTGTGCCTTTTACTTTGCACCTGCCTTGTGTAGCTCCTTTCCTGGTAACTTACCCTTCCTGTGTCTTTGGATATGTGTGAAGATAACTTTTTTTTTTTCATAATTGTGTCCAAGTAGAAAGGTGTATTTTTTTGGAGTGAGGTTTTCCTGTGACTTAACTCCTTGATTCTTTGCTTTAGATACTCAGAGCCCTTTGGGAAGCTGCGTGGTCTTTAGCAAAGTTACCGCACTTTATATGGAGTTAGCCCATTCTGGGAAATTAATTAAATTGTGTGTTATTTTTAGAAATTGCTAGTTACCAGAAAGGTAGGTGTATGTAGGTCAGAGGTCAGTCTCTAGTGATATTTCTCTGGACAGCTGTCTACTTTTGTTGTTGATATCTCTCCCTGGGACCTGGGGCTCACTAGTAAGTGTAGGCCAGCTGCCTAGTGAGCCCTAAGGAGGATCCATGTGTGTTTGGTGCAGGTATCCACACGCACGTGCGCCTCATGTTGGGGTTATAAAGCTTGTGCCATTATACCTGTCTTTTTATGTGGGCTTTGGGGTTACAACCTGGGTTTTCATGCTTGCAAGCTAAACACATTTGCCAACTGAGCTATCTCTAGCACCAGATTTTTTTTTTTTTTTGCACCAGATTTTTATACAAAGTTTATAAATAGATTTTTATAGTTTATAGTTTTGTTTTTTACAAAACAGTTTTATATTTTGTTGTATAATAAAATACTACTTTTACAAGTTGTTTATTTGGATCTAGTTACAAATATAATTTCTTAGGAATTTTCATATTTTGAGATTTAGAAGATTAAGACATGAAGTATATTTTCGGAAGTTATAATGTAAAAGGATACTTTTTTGGATGTTAAAAGTATGTGTTGAGGGCTGGAGAGGTGGCTCAGTGGTTAAGAGCACTGACTGCTCTTCCAGAGGTCCTGAGTTCAATTCCCGGCAACCACATGGTGGCTCACAACCACCTTGAATGAGATCTGGTGCCCTCTGCTGGCATGCAGGCAGAAGACTATACATAATAAATAAAATCTTTAAAAAAAAAAAGAAAAAGTATGTGTTGAGCTGGGCATACTTACTCAGCATTAAAATGCTGATACAGGAAGATTGGGAATTTGATGTCAGCCTGAGTGATATTGACATGCTAGTTCCATACCGGCAGATCTGTATAGCATCTCAAGAACCTATTTCATAGCCAGGCAATAGTGGCACACATGCTTAATCCCAGCACTTGGGAAGGAGGCAGATGGGTAGTTTTCTGTGAGTTCGAGGCCAGCCCGGTCTATAGAGCTAGCTCCAAGACAGCCAGAACTGTTATACAAAGGAACCCTGTCTTGACCCTGCCCCCCCAAAGAACATATTTTATTACAAAAGTTGGTAGGTAGGTGGCACGTTACATAGATGATCAGAGTTTACTTAAGTGCTAAGCAAAATGAGTTTTACCCAGAATTTGAAATACAGATGAATACTTGATTTTCTGTTCAAGAAATACTTAATATATTTCTTTGTGGTGCTATCAACTCATACTTTTCTAGATAATTATATTAGAAAATTTTGGAAGAAGTGAAGAAAAAAGTTCATAGTAATACTTTAGCTAGGTGTGTATATCCCTGTTACTTAGGAGAATGAATGGGGTAAGAAGGTCATAGATTTAACTTAGTAAGGCCCTGTCACAAGACATAGAGGGTTTGGGGGGTGCAGCCCAGTGGTAGAATGATGTCAGCCCTATGTTCAATTCTCAATAGTTAACAAAAAAAAACTGGAAAAAAATCATCCAGTTAAGAGGTATAGAGTCTAGTCTATTCAAGAAGTTTAGGCAAATTGTGAGTAAGATTATTTATTTTAGATTTTGTAAAAATTTAATTGTCTTTAAATAAAGCAATTTTCTTTTTGTAATAGAAAGTGTAGCAATAAATTGAGAGCATGGGAAGAGGGGGGAGGGAGCTACGAGAATGAGAAGGGAAGAAGAAGAAGGATGCAGAGGTCATGAGGGAGCAGAAAGGTTGAGTCAGGTGAAGATTAGAAGAAAGGATATGTGATAAGGTTTTAGTTGGGAGGTGGTAGGGGAGGAAGGGAGGGAGAAGGGAACTGGGATTGTCATGTAAAACAATCTTGTTTGTAATTCAAATAAAAAAGTAAAAAAATTAAAAAATAAAGTATAGCTATTTAGAATTTTACTTTAGGGAGGTTGAATGGAATAATCATTTAAATGTTTGGTGTGAATTTTTACAAATCCATTACTGATACTGGAATTAACTTCGTATTTTCTTAAGTTGAATCTTTAAAATAACTCTGAGACTTGGTATTTTGCAATAAAATTTCTGTGCAGTCCCCTAACAGCAATAAGCAGCACAGAGTCCAGTTGTGTGCACAGCTGGGGCTTATCTGTGTTGGTCTGGATATCCTGGGGTTCATACTGTGTGTTTGGGATAATATACTGTAGCAATGCTGCAAATGATTTCACTTTGCCTGTTAGATAGTTAGTAATCTGATGTTTTAATTCGGAAGTGATTAAACCATAATACAAACATCACAGGGTTACCTAGGAAATTACCACTTTTAAATTGCGGTGAGTGTACCAGTACCCCCCTAGATGTTAGTGTTTCAGGCACTCAAGCCAGCTGTGAGAGTAGAATACCCTTTGAGAATGTAGTTCTCATTTGTAGAGTGGCATAGCCCCAGAGGTAGGACAGACAGCACAGATATTGTAGCCTGTGCTCTGTCACAGATTGTTGTGGGTGGTGATTCATGCTGTAACACAGTTGTCATTTATAGGAAAGATTTTATAATCACAGACTCCACATCTGGCTATGTAATTTCGAACCACAGGTGTTTCAGGAACACATGAATACTTAGTCCTTAGACTGACTTTTTGCATACTACTGGGAAGTTGCTTGGGTGTGTAGCACCTTGAAGTTCTCAGTGTGAATGACTTCCAAACTGTCCTGAAAATGCACTTGGTGCCTGAGTCAGCTGTAAGGGCTGCCAGCTCTGTGTGCTGCTTCCTAGTACAGTGTGAAAGGTGGAATGTGTGTTATCTAGCATATGGTGAGTGATGTAGAGGTTTCCCTGTGTCACTGTGATGACAGCTTTTATATAATCCACATTTATATTCTAGGAAATCACATACTACCTGATGAGGATCTGGCTTCCTTTCACTGGAGTTTACTTGGTCCAGAACATCCACTCGCCTCACTGAAGGTACAGATGTTGCGTGGTTTTCCAACATTTGACAAAGTCACCAGTGTGACTTTGCTATTGCATTAACAATGCATTATGGACTTTACTGAAGAGGGGGACGTTCTGTGTGGGTAGCAGTGTCTTGTTTGTGACTCACCTTGGGATCCTCTCTGTAGTAATAAGTAACTGCTTCCTTCCTTGTTCTCAACACCTGTGTGATAGGCAGACTTACACATTCCTTCAAAATCCCCTTCAAAGAGTGTCCTGTGCCTAACTAGACAAGAAGAAATCTTTGAGCTGCAGTTTTTATTTTATTTTTTGGTTTTTCGAGACAGGGTTTCTCTGTGTAGCTTTGGAGCCTATCCTGGCACTTGCTCTGGAGACCAGGCTGACCTGGAACTCACAGAGATCCACCTGCCTCTGCCTCCCGAGTGCTGGGATTAAAGGCATGCGCCACCAACGCCCGGCTTTGAGCTGCAGCTTTTATAGATTAACATTTTTACTTAAAATACTAATTCTTTTTGATAGGTAATGTCATCTGTCACTCAGACCAACATCTTTTAGTACAGCTTGAGAATTTCATAACTTTTACCTTTCTGTGGTTACAAAATAGTCTAGTGTAATGCCTCTTGAATGCTGGGAGAATGGTTCATTTGCACTGCTTTGTTAACATAATGCTTTCTTACTCATTTATTTCCCTTTGGTTCTCTGCGTTTGTGATAGTAATGAACATCAGAAAAGAGACATTTCACCAGGGTGTTCTGAAGAGAGATTGGTGTGGGCATGAGGACAGTAGCTGGCACCTGTCAGTGACACTTGACTGGCATTATTATTTGTTAGGTGTCTTGGGAAATGCAGAGGCGGGGACTTGGACACTGTCACTTCCACCTCTGGGACCAGCTTCCCTTAGAGTCAAGGGAAAAGGTAAAGTGGGTGGTTTCCAGAGGTGTGCCACAAAATCTCAGTTCAGTTACAGTGACCCACCTGCCGTAAACAGCTGTAATTGATGTTCAGTTTCAAATATGAGTTTTTCTTTCATAGCATTATTATTGATTTCCTAAGGGAAATCTCTCAAGTAGGATTTCTTTTTTTGTTCCTTGCTGCTTGGAACCTCTTTTTCCTCTCTCATCTATGCGCTTTGAAATACTTGTTTTCACTGTAATAGTTCTTGGTTAGGATTGCCTTCAACTTTTCTTGAAAGTTAATTTCCCCTTCCTTTTAGAAACCACTTGTTTTCCTTTTGCTCTACAGAGAAAAGCTTTCCTTCTGCTGTTGGTGTCTCCTGTGTGTCTTAGCAGTGAAGTGACAGGACCTGATATCCGGGCTCTTGGGTGCTTGATGGTGGCCCATGGAGTAGAGGCTGGGCTGGGCTGGGCTGGGCTCCAAGTGCTGCACTGGGTCCTTCTAATTGGGGGGGGGTCATGGACACGTGCTGTAAGGGATTTGCGTGGGGGGATTCATGGACACTTGCTGTAAGGGATTTGCGTGGGACTTCGGAGCCCTCCCATTATATGCATAAATAGTCACGCGTTCAGCTGAGCTGCCTTTGTTTTGTGCCCCATAAGCCTAATGTGAAGAATAATTTGTAGGATTGTTGAAAAACCAGCTTAGTAAGTATATGTAATACTGAAAGAAGAGAAAAATGTTTGTCCAAATAGCCACCGTCTTGTTGACATCTTTCCATAAATTATATAGACATGTCTGTGTCTGTTTTAACTCAGACTGTTTGGAGTTGTCACAGCACTTCACCTGTGCATATTTCTTTCATCTTGCATCACTGTACCTACTACTGAGGACGTCCTCCCAGGGTATTAATTATTAATGTTACCAGGAGCAAAACTCACAGCAATTCCCCAATAGAAATTTGAGTATTAGGTCTCTCTTTCATTTTTCCTTTAAAAAACTTATCTATCCTTCTATCTATCTGTCTGTCTGTCTGTGTGGGGTTGGGAGGAAAACATGAGGGGGGTTAGGGAAGTTTTGGAGGGGAAGAAATGAGAGAAGAGTTGGATCCAAATACATTATAAGTGTATGAATATTAAATAAAGTATTTAATAAAACTTTATATTTACTATTTATATGTGTGTGTTCATACATACACTCTCATGTCTTGGAGAGGTCAAAGGACAACTTGCAGGAGTTGCTTTCTTCTTTCCATGATGTTGGAATCTGGAGATTGGATTTAGGTTGTCAGGCTTGAAGGCCAGCATGTTACCCCTGCTGAGTGTTCCTGCTGGCCCCAGTTTCAAGTTTTCCAACTAGTCAGCCAGTGCTCTAACCATTGAACCACCTCTCTATCTGTTGTTGGCCACTTTTTATGTTTAGATTTCTTTGTAGGCACTTTCTGTTTGTAGCACTGCCTTAACCATCCTAACATGGTTGGAGGAGCTGAATGGGATGATTTTTCTCCTGGAATATTACTGATATATATCCCAGCTGCTATTTAAATCTTTCTCACTTATTCAGTTACATAATTATTCTGTCTTTTGGAAATTTGAATTCTTGTTGCTTATCTCCATAAGCAACTTGTAGAATTTTAATTGATTTAAAATTGATACTAAGTTTCAAATTGAAGTTTTCTTCCCTATATTTAATTTGCACTTAACTTTGTTGTCTCCTCAGGGCTCCAGTAGAATTCTTCTGCTACTTGTTTCAGTTTGCTCTTTGCTATGTAAAACCTTTTCTCTTTTATCTCACTCTGATGTTCTCCTGCTTCCAGTTGTTAGACAGTGAATTTATTCATGTAGGGCCAACTCTCTATGAACAATAATGTAATAAATTTGATTCTGGCAAAATACACAATGTGGTGTGATAAAAGATGAAGACTCACTTTTGAGTACACAAACTGGAAATCTTTAAAAGAAACCAACACAGGAATGCTAAAAAGAAAACTCAAAATCTCGACACAGCTTCATCTTGTAAATACCTAATAAAGAACACAAATATGGTGGATAAGGATCTAGCAGTCCATCATGTGTATGGCTTAGTAAGAGCAAAGAAGCAGTGCCTGAGTGTGAGCTCTTCCTGGACTCCGGAGAAAACAGTGGTAGGAACTGAAAGTAATTAACTAAACCTTGCTTTCACATGTTTGTGTTTGGTCTTCTAGGAGTAATTGTATCTGCTACTGCTTAGCATTGAGTTATGGCCACGATGTGTATTAGCTAGGCATTTTATGTTTTTGTTTGTAGACCCGACTGGCCTGGAATTCAGCATAATCCTCCTGTTTCTGCTCACCAGGTACTGGGATTACAGGCATCAGCCACCACTGCTGGCCTAGCTACATGTTCTCAGTGGTTAACATGAGCCCTGAGAACCTAGATTTAGTATGAACGGTATTCTTTGCTCATTCTAAGTTACCCATTGAATCGTTAAGTGGGATGCTTTTTTTTAATAACTTATTTAACTTTTTATTTTATGTGCATTGGTGTGAAGGTATCAGATCCCCTGGTACTGGAGTTATAGACAATTGTGAGCTGCCATGTGGTTGCTGGGAATTGAACTCAGGTCCTCTGGAAGAGCAGTCAGTGCTCTTAACCTCTGAGCCATCTCTTCAGCCCCAAGTGGGATGCTTTTGAGTTCAAGACAATTCAAAGGCTCTTTGTTTCTGTAAAATAAATGTGGGAAGTGTGCAGCTTTAAGGAATTTGCTGCAGTTCGTTGGGACTCAGGCGTAGCTTTCTGTCCATGCTTTTTAGGTGAGGATGGGCTTCCTGTCATAATGTTAGCAAGAGAGGGCTTGCTCTTCCATGGAGTGAGTGAAGACCTCATGAGGCAACTGCTCAGACTTAGTGATAGGTCTGTGATAGGATTGGGGAGTGGAGTGCAGTACTTCTGAGAACCCTGGAGAAAGCCAGGAGGAAGGGCACAAAGGGAGGCTCCAGGCTAGTGTTTGTGTCTTCTGTGCTTACCTTGCAATGTTCTGGTTTCATTTGAAACAACAGTATAATGGCAATAACTCTTGTCCTGTCTTGTTGGGTCCATAGCTTTGGCTCTGTTTCAAACCAGGTGGGCTCCATCACTTCCTGCTCAGCACTCACCTTACTCTGAAAGTCAGAACAGTGCTGGGACAAAGTGACATTCAGTGCTGCTTTCTAATCTCTGTCCCTGCCAACCCCTCACCCAGAACAGATGGCCAGCACCATTGTTACACTGCATCCATGTTACACGGGAGGCTCCAGTGCAGTTCTGTTCCCTAGAGGATAGACTAGTCAGTATAGAGTGCTTCTATCCTTAGCACTGTGTGGGTATGTCGATTGAGTGCAGACACGGCTTTTCAAGACTGCACTTAGGTCAGAAACGGAGTGTGGACCAGCCCAACTTTGTGTGCTTACTGGCTTCTTCAAGTCTCTGGCTTAGTCCTTGTCCAGGTTGGCCTCTCTTGTTAGTCTTTTGGGATTAGCCTTTTCCTCAGTAAGACATTGCCTTTCCCATGGGCTGTGTTTAATATGGCCATCTGTATAGGATCCCCCTTACTGTCTTAATTTGATCAGGCTCAGGCACAGGCACAGGCCAGGCACAGGCCAGGCACAGGCACAGGCACAACTGGTTCCCATATCCAGCTCTCCAGGAGCCCTGACTTCCTACCTGTAACTGCTGTATAAGATGTAGAACTCACACTCAGAGCTAGGTAACCATCATAGAATATTTTTGTTAACGCTGAAAGAAACTATGTACTTACTAACACACTTCATTTCCTTGATGATAGCCTCTGCCTCTTCGTTATGAATAGAATCAGACAACGTACCATTTTTTGTGTTTGTTTCTTTCACTTGACACAATACTTTCAGGGTCGGATACTGTGGCATGTCCCAGTACCACATTCCTTCCTGGTGCTGGATGACACCCCATTGTACATAAGATTATGCCACATTTTGTTTGCTTGTCAGTCTCTTGACTTTTAGGTTCTTTATACTTTCTGGTGGTTATAAATTCTATGATAAGCCATTGGTGGTGCACAACTTTAATCCTAGCACTCAAGAGGCAGACACAGGTGGATTTCTGTGAATTTGAGGCCAGCCTGGTAGTACAAGTTCCAGGACAGCCAGGGCTATACAGAAAAACCCTGTCTCAAAAAAACAAAAACAAAAAGATTAAAAAAATAATAATAAATTCTGTTATGAACAGACTAGGACACTTCTTTATTTCTTCATTTCTCTTCATTGTCTAGGCTGTGTGCTGATTCTGTGCTTAGTGTTTTGAGAGTTCGTCATACCATTTCATGCGGTACAGTGGCTGTACAATTTCTGTCCTTCCAGCATTTAGTCACCCTTGTGGTTAATGAGGTCTTCATTTGGTTTCAGGTTGGCTTTCTCTAATGACCAATGATGTTGCTTGTTTCCCTACGCCCATCGGCCATTCCCTGCCTCCTGTGGGTGAAGGGCTACTTGGACCCTTTGGCATTTGTAAATTAAGTTATTTTTCTTCATCACTTTAAAACAGATTTTACTATATTCAGATGCAGTTCTGTTAGACACAAGATTTGCAAATGTTTTGTCCTTTTTGGTTTTGAAACAGAGTGAGTCAAGTTAGCTTCCAACTTCCCATCCTCCAGCCTCTGCCCTCTCCAGTGCTGGGATTATAAGCGTGTATCTCCATGCTGGGATTATAAGCGTGTATCTCCAGTGCTGGGATTATAAGCGTGTATCTCCATGCTGGGGTTATAAACATGTATCTCCAGTGCTGGGGTTATAAGCATGTATCTCCATGCTGGGATTATAAGCGTGTATCTCCAGTGCTGGCCCTGTTGCTGCCATTTTCTTCTTCTCAGTGGTGTCTTATAATTTCCATATCACTAACTTGGTTACATTTTGCCATTTGCCCCATTCCCACCTGCTATAGTCCTTGGGCCTCAGTGGGCCTTAGTTTAGTATAGACATCCAGGTTATACCTTTGGTCGCCCTCTTATATTCTAGTGCAGCCTCCTGTCTTTAGAGTCAAGGGCCTGGTTTTGTTTTCTAGAAGTTTCCACTTAAGGACTTAATTCTAAATAATTCTTTGTGCTACTGTGACCGTTTACCTCAGCACTGGAACAACACCTAGGGCGCTCCTGATGAAGCAGTATGCCTCCGCCACCCCCATCATCCATCTCACCTTCCTCCCATGCTCTGTCCCTGGAGGGTACAATGGTTCTGTTCTTAGAGAAAAGGGGGAAGTCATTGTGGACATAGGTCTAAATTAAAGAAAGGGCCAGTGAACCCATTGTCAAAATGTCCTTTCTGATCACAATTGCAGCTAGAATTTCTATATACATTGATTAAAAAATCATATGGACCTTTAAAAGGACTGAAAATAGCAACCACTGTTACCCTCCCCTTTTTTTCCTCTTGTGTTGGGGGTTTAAGCCCAGGACTTCAAGTATATAGACAAGTCCTCTACCACTGAGCTATTTTTTCCCAGCCCCCAGTATAATTTTCTTTTACTCCCTCCCTCCCTCCCTCCTCCCTCCCTCCCTCCCTCCTCCCTCCCTCCCTCCCTCCTTTCTTTCTTTCTTTCTTTCTTTCTTTCTTGTTTTTGAAACAGGGTTTCTCTATGTAGCTTTGGAGCCTGTCCTGGAACTCACTTTGTAGACCAGGCTGGGATTAAAGGTGTGTGTCACCACCAGCTGGCATACAATTTTCAATATGAAGAACAAAGTAGGATGACTTAATATTGTCAAATTTCAAGACTAAAGCTACCACTGTCAGCCAGGATCAGTGGAACAAAACAGTCCAGAAATAACACACACACACACACACACACACACACACACACACACACACACACACACACATATATATATATGGTCAGTTATTTTCATCAGAAGTTCCAAGGTAACTAATGAGGTGAAGACCATCTTTATAACAAATGAATATTCATGTGCAAAAATGAGAATATTAACATTAGAAGAAAGTAGCTGGACGGTGATAGTGCATGCCTTTAATCCCAGCACTTGGGAGGCAAAGGCAGGTGGATCTCTGAGTTCGAGGCCAGCCTGGACAAAGAGTTACAGGACAGCAAAGACTTAAACATAGAGAAATCCTGTCTCGAAAAACAAACAAACAAAAAGCACACACACACCACCACCACCACCATCCAAATTGGAAGAAAATCTTTATAACTATCAGTTGCACAGACTTAGTTAAGAGAATGAAAAACAACCACACCAAGAGTAAATGTTTGCAAAACAGAATGTGTCTAATAAAGGATTTGCATCCAGTATACAAGGAGAATGACACGAGAGTCAGATAACCAGACATTTTACAGAATGCTCAGAGGGTACACAAGAGGAACTGCAGTGCCATTGGATGGCACAATTTAAGGCAATCATGGCCACTTCTGACCCAGTACGGTGGGTGACTGGGGGACAGTGTCAAGCAGTTGCAGCTCTGGGGCTGTGGAGTGGGACAGTATGGTGGCTTCTTAGAAGTCGGAATCCCAGCAGTCTCATTCCTGAGCATTTATGCTGGAGAAATACAAATTCACACAGACTCCTACCCGAATGTTCAGAGTAGCTTATTACTGCCTCAGCCTAGAGATAATTCTTACTAAAAGATAATGGGTGGATAAACAGCCACAAAAGGAGCACAGTTAGATCTTGGTAATATACACACAGATCCCACCAGCGTTCTCTGCAGATCCAAAGGAAATAGATGTGGTTGCATTCTTGTGAATCTGTAGAGAAGACAACTGGAGTGGCAAGAAGCAGATCAGTAGTCGGTTGGGCTGCTTTGGAATGGCCTAGAAGCATTCAGACTCATCAAAGCAGGAGGACTGCAGTTTCTTACAACATACAAATATTTAATGTAAAACTTGAAAATATGGATGCTGTTACGTAATCTCTAATAGCACATTTTAATATTTCCCAAAACAAAACACTAAAGGAATACTTAGCAGCAAGAGAATTGATACAAAACTGCAGTCCTTTCAAACAAAACAAACACATGGCAGGATTTTAATTTTGCCTCATACATTCAGTATTTGGATTTTTAAAACTGTTAGGTTTTCTGAACACCTTTGTAAAAAAATGTTTAATAAAAGTTACAAACTGTTGTTTCCCATGAAATTAATATACCATGAAGTCCAGCATTGTGGCATCAAGTGTGCCCATTTTCTACTTTAATAGCAACTTAAACAGTTTAAAGAGCACTTAATTAACATTTTTACTAAAGCCAGATATCTTGCTGATTTGTGTTGATTGGGAAAAACTTGTATAATAATTGCTCTCCTCATCCACATACCAACATATACACGGAATCTAGTGAGCCACAAAGTTATTTACTGTTTCACAGGCTTCAATTTGTAAACAGCTTTGTTTTTCTGATTTCTGCCTAAATAATGAAAAGTATGCAAATGGCTAAAAATCATATATTCTAGACAAGGAGAAATGCTCATATGAATGGTGCCTTTTTCCTGAGCCCCAAGTGCTGACATTTCCTTGTGTTTCTCCTTTTCTTTTCTTTTCTTTTCTTTTTTTGTTTTGGTTTTGCGAGACAGGGTTTTTCTGTGTAGCTTTGGTGCCTATCCTGGCACTCGCTCTGGAGACCAGGCTGGGGCCTTGAACTCACAGCGTTCCGCCTGCCTCTGCCTCCCGAGTGCTGGGATTAAAGGCGTGCACCACCAACGCCCGGCGTGTTTCTCATTTTCAACCAAGTTTCTTCGAGCTCCCAGGCTGAGGCACTCGTTCTTTGTGTTAACAGTTCGGTATATAAATGTGCTCCTCTGTTTTGTGGCCAGCCTAATGTTGAAGTTCTTTTTCCTTAAGATGCAACATGGACATGAGTGATAGTCTGGTAGCATGCTGCCGGACCCAAACAATGGATGGCATTCTGTTTGAGTGTACATTGCAAGGTCTCATACATAGGATAAATGGGCATCCACAGTTGTTAAATGTAAAAGTAAAATAAAGAAAAGAAAAATTTTGTAGAAGAGTTTTAAGCCGGGCGGTGGTGGTGAACGCCTTTATCCCAGCACTTGGGAGACAGAGGCAGGTGGATGTAATTTGAAGAAGTGTTTTGAAGCAGTGAGGATTGGTGGCACACACTTGTAATGAGGTAGCAAGAGCATGAGTTTGAGGATAGATAAGGCTATGTATTGAGAGGGCTGTATAGTTTTAGGTTAGCCTGAGTTACATTGTGAGATCCTGTCTCTAAAAGGGGGTGTGGAAGGAGTGTCACCCAGCATAAAGGTACATATAGTTGGGAAAGTGTCCATTTTCTTTGTCTTAACACACACAAAGAAATCCTACTCTGGATGAAGTGTTGAGACCACTTAGATTTGAGACAGTGTCTGTCTGAAAGTGGAGTAGAGTGCAGTGATTGACCTCATGAAGAAAGTCATTCTGATTAAAACAAAATTGCTGTCTCAATGTCTGACATCAGAAGCAGTGCATTGATTTCCCCTAGGGCTTTGTGGAAAGCAGCTCCCTATAAGCTTCATGTGCAGTGGGAGCTAGCTGAGGAGACTGGCCCTGAACCTCACCCCGCCCACAAGCATTTTATTTGTATCGTGTGGAAGTGAAACTACCAAGTTATTCTTTCTAATAATGAGCTTTAGAAAGCTTTGGGAGATTTTTTTTTTTTTTGTTAATGATATTCATGAGTCTTAGGTTATAATGGAAATATCTGAATGCTGTGGTATGGTGTGCTTAACCTAACAACTGGAATATATTATGTGACATTATTTAAATAGGTAGCTTAAATAATATAAACCCAGAGAGATATTGGGGTTCACGCTGAAGATCAGAGAAGCAAAGCAGCCAAGCCACTAGAGAGCTCTTAGCTCTGCCAAGGCTGGGTCAGTCCTGCCCTCAATGTGGCCGGAAAGTAATTGCCGGCTCTGAGACCCTATTCCTGTTTTATATACCTCTCCAGTGCTGGGATTAAAGGCGTGCACCACCACTGCCCAGTTTCTTTGGCCAACAAGTATGGCTGTTGGGATTAAAGGTGTGTACCATCACTGCCTGGCCTTTATGGCTGTGGCTAGCTTTGCTTTCTTATCTTTAGGCAAGCTTTATTAGATCATAAATTATATATCTCCACAATTCCCCTTTTCTGTTTAATACAAAAAAGGCTAAAACTAATATAAGAAGAACCATGTACAGTAAGTACAATAACTATAAATCAACAATGTCTAGTCCATTTGCATTTGACAAATTCAGAGAAAATATTCCATAATCTACACTATTTTGGTGAGTCCAAACTCTTGTACCTAATTTACTTTCTATTTTAATTTGCTTTGTCAAATTATCTTTTACATTGTACACTTCTTTAGTGGGTTTCTTACCTGAGTCTGGTAAACAAGGAAAACAATAACTACACTAGCTAGTCTTTGTTATTCTTTTGTTTAAAAAGAAGAAAAGAGAAATGCTGAGACATGAGACATGTTGATTATAAGTTTATTATAAGGCCCGGCAGAGTAGGGAGACTAAGAAAAGGAAAGGAACAGAGTAAATGGCTGACCGCCATGGCTGGTTGCCATAGAGAGAGAGCATAGGTGAGAGAGAGAGTAGAGAGGAAGCAAAGAGGAAGCAAAGAGGAAGCAGAGAGAGAGTAAATGGGCAGGGATCTGCCTTTTTAAAGGGGTCCTCTGCACCTGCGTGCAGACTTAGTTCCCATGGAACCTTCGGCTGACCAGGGTACTGCCCGTTCCATCAGGTAACATGGGCAGGCCAGCATAATGCCTGAACCTTCAACTCCCCTCAGAGACCTGAGAAGGAAATAATATTAACTGAGTAAGCAGGAAGTGTGAGAAAGCAACTTTTAAAAAATGTAAAAAATGACAAAAACAGTTGGCTGCCTAGGCAGTCATCCAAGGTTCTTCTGCAACATTGGGGCATCCGTCTTTGTCCTGTAGGCCTAGCATATTCAACAGACTTTTCTGTGAAGCAGTATTTTTGAAGGACTGTCCTGCTTTGTCTCGGCAAAGTATGGCAGTCACTCTTCTTGTGTGTCCTGCTTGTCCAATTTGTACAGCATACTGTCAAGGCAAGGGCACTTTCTTGCCCAGTGACTTACTTTTGCCACAAAGAAAGTAAACTCCATGTGGCGTTTCTTCAGTGCCCATCGTCTTCTCTGAAGTAGATTGGTGCTGCCAAGAGCAGATGTGTCTCATTGTCATTAAAAAAAAAACAAAACAAAACACCTGTATTATTAAAACATCTTAAATGCCATATTCTGTAGATCTCTAAAGTGTTTGAAGATGACCTGTCTTTCTAAAATATATCTTTGACCTTGAAAACATATCTAATGTGACTACAAGTTTGATTGTAACAGGTGACCAAAAGCCACCCACCCCACCTCTTGGGAATGTGGGCATCATGTTCTTAAATTTGCTTTCTGCTGTATGGGGGCACTGGCATCTTTAGGTGATCCTGAAAAAAAAAAAATTTTTGGGTTAATTGTCAAGTCCTGTGAGAGAGATAACTGTTATTTTTGTCCAGTCTGCGTAATGTGAGAGTGCCCAGCGTGTCTCAAGTCCTGGCTAGAGTAGTCTGTGAGGCTGGATCATCTCAGCTGGCCACCTCGACTTTATTATCATCTGTAGGGTTACAAGTTCTTTTTGGAGACTTCAGAGATTGCATTAGGTCAGCTTATTCCTTTTCTTTGTAATTTTTTCTGGGTAGTTCTCCCTTCTTCTTTAGATGGTTATTTGTCCAAAAAGGTCTTTTAATTCCTCAAGATGGTTGTTTTATTTTTCTGGAACAACGACAACAAAACCCTTCCCCAACCCTAACTTAGGGGAGGTTCCTAATCCATTCTTTATCAATTTTGATTTATGGTTTCTCCTGAAATTTTTGTTTCATCTTCTAAAGCTCTTCTACCATCCAGAGCAGTATGGTTCCTTACAATAGGCATTAGGTTCTTTAATTCCTCTGGGAAGGAGTTTCATCCATAACGACAGGAAATGACTGAACCAAATTTGGCATGGGGTCTTCGAGAGGTCTCTTAAGGAGTTTCCCCGACAGCAAAGGGTTACCTTGAATGCCTCTTGTTGGTCTACATTCATTATTCCAATGCCTTCCCTTGCTACACCTTCTGCAGAATCTAGAAGGGAGGGGTGTTCTGTTTGGCTTATGCTTAGACAAAGCATTGTTTCTAGGAACACCCTGTTTACAGTCCCTTTTAAGGTGACTTTGTTTGCTTTTAAAGGCCTAATTATCCTTTTTTCATGGAGAATTAGCATTTTCAGAAGCCAGAGATTCAGTTATTATTTGCCCAGCTTCTGAATCTGGTACCATTCTATTCACTGCTGATGTCAATCTCTGTAAGAAATCCACGAGGGCTTCCTTTGGGCCCTGTATAACTTTAGTAAATGACTCAATTTTCTTTCCTACTTCTCCAATTCCATCCCAAGCATTCAGAGCTGCTCAGTGACATAAAGCCAGGGGGTGCCCATCATATAGAGAGTGCCTTTCTAGAGTAGCATAATCTCCTTCTTCAAGAATTTGATCTTGGGAGATTTCCATCCCTTTGACTTCACATCGCTGTTCAGTATTCTTAGCCTCTTCTTTGAACCCCATTGTAATTGTGGACCAGGCTCTAAGACAGCATTAACCAAGTCTATCCAGTCTTTAGGGATAATTCTGTTACAAACTGACCATGAGTTTAACATCTGCTTTACAAATGATGAATGCATGCCACATGAGATTGCTGCTTCCTTGAACGTCTTTAAAGCTAACACTGGCACAGGAGTCCAGTTAGCTCTTATAGAGCCTGTATCATTTGACAATTTGTGTAAGGTGATTAGATATATTAAGGTTGGCTGCCTGAAAACCTTGGGCTGTTTGTTCCTCTCTAACCTTACAGTGCAGTGCTGAAATTGGTTCTCCATTAAATCCCTCTGTCTGTATTTGATTATCTCTATGATCTGCTTTAATAAGTTTTACTAAGGCCTGTATCTTGGCACTCATATCAACCAGGTTTTCTAGAGATAACCAAGAACTATCAAACCAACAACAAAGATTATCAAACTGATAATTAACAGTATGTCAATTCTGGTTATGTTGATCATCCCTTCATTTAATTGTTACATTTTTAAATCATGCATTGTGTAATCATACAAAGACCTAACTCTCCTTTTTTTTTTTTTTTTTTAATGTGGGAAAAATCTCTCTTTTGACTAATTCCTTTCTTTAAGAACTCCCAATTGTTGGGCTGGAGAAATGGCTCAGGTTAAGAGCAGGGACTGCTCTTCCAAAGGTCCTGAGTTCAGTTCCCAGCAACCACATGGTGGCCCACAACCATCCATTATGAGATCTGGTGCCCTCTTCTGATGTGCAGATATACATGGAAGCAGAATGTTGTATACATAATAAATAAAATCTTTTAAAAAAAAATTCCCAATTGTCTTACCAAATCTGCCGACAATGTTAGTGAACGGTGTGAGGGGGTAGCATGTCTGATCAGAGACCTAGCTTGAGGCCATGAGCTGAGAGTGGCAGTTCCAGGGTTTGTGGGAAAGCAGAGGGGGTGAGGTGGGTGCTGGCACTGTTAGTCTTATTTGTTCAAAAAACTGCATGTGGGGTTGTGTGGGGGGGAAGTGGCGGATGCTGCCTGGCAAAGCCAGCTGGTCTAGGGCATATAAGTCCTGTGGTGTTTGGAGCCCAGGTGTTTCTGGAGTTTGGGTGGCAGCTAAAGACTATTTAGAGAGGCTGCAACAGGAAAATCCCAATCTTGATCAAAGACTTGGGAAAAAAACTAAAAACCAAAAGGAAACCTCACTGGCTGGGCAGAGACTCCAGGGGGAGCCCTGTTTGCAGCTCTGAAGCTCTGCCCGGGCCATGGCTCTTTGGTGAGTTTATATTTTTCTTACTACAAATATGAATTTAGAGCTGTGCCACGTAGTTGACATTGGGGCTACAAGGGTTATATGTAGTGCTTCCGAAACAGGTGGTATTAATTGTCGTTATAGTGTATTGTTTCGTAGCTTCCTTGAGATGTCCCAAAATTGGTGATCATAAAGAATCAGGCTCTCTGGCTGTAGAGCCTGCTCCCTTCTAAGATCCTCTAAGAACCCCATGATGTAGTTGCTAGAAACTGCCATGCATTCCTGTAGTGTGAATACCATTCTTCACTGGCTGTCACCTTATGGGTATCTTTACATCCACCCCTAGGAAAACTGAAAGCATTCCTGGGGCTGCCAGCTGCTTGGTGGTACAAATGGCATAGGCACAGTGTCTGTAAGGAATGCAGTCAGCCAGTGCCCACACCACCTACCCATCCCTGGTGCTTGGGCCTCCTGGAGAATTTTTTTTTAATTCAAATTAAATGTTGTATTATTTACCTTCTATTGCTGTGATAGAATGAATACCTTGACAAAAAGCAACTCTGGGGGAGAAGGGTTAGAGGAGATAGAGTCCATCATGGCTTGGAAGGCATGGCAGCAAGACCATGAGGCTGGCTGATCATATTTCAGCCTTACACAGGCAGCAGAGAGAGAACAGAGGTCAAGTGAGGCAATAAAATCAAGCCTGTTCCCAGTGCTAATACTTCTCTTAGTCAGGCTCCACCTCCTAAGATTCTCTAACCCTCCCAAACAGTACCAGCCACTGGGGACCAAGTATTTAAACATATAAGCTCTCTCTCTCTCTCTCTCTCTCTCTCTCTCTCTCTCTCTCTGTGTGTGTGTGTGGGGGGGGAGCTGGGGGGTGTACACGATCGTGCATGTAGGAAGGGGGCAATTCATATTCAAAAAGAGGTCAAAGGACAGTTTATGTTGAGTGGCATAGGGACTGGGGTGTCTTGTCTGCTGATTCATTGACTATAATCTGTCATTTGGGGCTACTCTGGCAGGTCTCTGTGTTATAACTACCTGTCATAGGTGTATGGAAGATTATTACAGCACAAAGTTTTCAGTAGGCAATGGTTCATTTTGGGAAAACATAATGCTGAAAATGAAAATTCATATTGTGAGATTCCCCAGCTCCATCCCTCTAGCTGCCCTGGAACTCTGTACAGGCTAGCCTTGAACTCAGAGATTTCTTGTCTCTGCCTCCTGAATGCTGGGATTAAAGGTGTGTGCCATCACCCCCGGCTCACATGAGAATTTTATGTTCAGGTAATTATCATTTTTATCAAAATAATATTACCTATTATTTAGCTGTCTTGCCTGGAAGCATAGGGTGGGTAAAATCCTGTGGCTCTTTTATACCTCCCTCTTTTTTTGAGCAAAGCAAGTGATTTACAGTGAAATCCTTCACAATTTCATGACAAAGGAACTTGACCATCAACAGTTTTTAATGAAGCAGAAATCATCACTCTCTGCAGAAGCAGAATAGTTGTTTCCAACTTCAGGGTTGCTGGTGTTTATTTGGCCTTTGTTTTTTCCTAACCTTATGTTTTAAGGTAAACACTTAGCCACCGTAAAGATTGTGGGCATGCTTCTGTACCATCTGTTTAGGTCAGGACCCTTGAGGCAGCAGCCTCAGGGGTGGCAAGTGACATCGAGGAGGCCTTAGGCATCAGCCACGGGGCTGGCTGCCTTTGCTCCTGAAAGAGGCAACCAGGAAACCATTTTATATGTAGTGACTTCTGTTCTTGCCATCTTGAGTTACCGTCTTTCATGTATAAAGCCATCTAAAATAACCAGCATTTCAGATACTGTGTAAGCATGGGGAGATAGTCATTAGTGGTGTGTCTGGTATTTGAGTGGCCAGCTAGCCACAGACACCTGTAGGGTTGATGCAGTGGACTATAGGTTGAAGCCAGGCCATCAGGATGCTCTCCCCAGCCCCCCAGCCCACATACTGCTCTTCGTGATGGACACTCAGCTGTGAGCAAGGTGCCCAAGTGTCTGTTCGCAGGAACATAGGAGTTGAGGTGGTGTGAATTAGCTTTCTGTCCTGGCTTCACTTCCCTGGCTGCCTTGGGGACCCCTTACTTGCCTTATCCTGGGGTTGTTGAAGCATCCTATAGGAGGCAGAGCATGGCGCCTTCCACCTAGAGTGGTGCCAAGCAAGCACTTTCACCCCTCTGCATGTCTGCTGGGAGCATGGGTGGCAGTAGTCCTTTGTCGTCCCCCCCCCCCACACACACACATGGGCTTTAGGCTTCTTGGAATGTCAGCATCAGAAAACACTTCAGTCACACTGGTGAGCCCTCATGTTATTTTCCCTGAACCAGAGCCTACAAATCAAAGAGTTCTGCTCTTATGGGTGCAAAACAGTGATCCACATGGTAAATTCCACATGTTCTAAGGGGGGAAACACAGTGCCACATACATACATACATACATACATACATACATACATACATACATACATACATTCTCTGATATATATATATATATATATATATATATATATATATATATATATATGAAATTTAATGCAGCTTTGGGCATCTGGAAATTTTCGTAGTAATTTCAAAGTATAGATGCATATATTTCCCATTTTATTTATTAAGGTTAAACTTTTCTTAAATTATTCCCTTCCCCATACACGTATGCACCTCTGGTTTTAAAAACACAAATATTATGTCAGTGTTGGAGAGCCTAGAAGTTCAAATGGGTCTCACTGGGTTAAAATCAAGATATAATAGGCTGTACTCATCTGCAGTCTTCGGAGTGAATTCTCCCTGGACTTTTCCAGCAGCTGCTCACATTCTTTGGCGTTTGGCTCCATTCTCTGTGATCAAACATAGCAATGGCATATCTTGTCTTTCTCGTGCCACCTCACAGACAGCGTTCTCACGAACACACAGGACCGTATGATTACACTCTGCCCATCCACACAATATAGGATAGTACTTTATTTTAACAGCGTATGTGCAGGTTCTGGATAGCAAAATGGTGACAGTAGTGGGAGCCACCGTTCTGCCCCCCTCAGAACTCTTCTCGGGTGGTTTTGCTTTCTTTCTAATCTAATAACCGGCCTTCTGGTAGCCGCTGTTGTTGGATAATGAGAGACCCCACTCTTATTATTGGATTTAGGCTTTACTCTCTATTCCTCTGTTTTCAAATATGCCCTTCTGTGGGCAGTGGTACTATTACTGTCAAGTTCATAGAGAAACTTTCTGGGTGTTAGGCATGTGGTAGCTGAGTTTATCCTTCAAGTTCAGGAACCCTTGAGTGCAGCTTCAGAGATCACACCACACTATCCTACCCTCTTGATATAGAGAGGAAGCTAATGGCTTTTAGTGGGCCTTCTTAGTTTGTGGGGTTTAGGTCCTGTTTTCAGAACGCTGAGTGACGAATACCCATCCATGCTCTTTCAGCCTCACAGGGTTTGAGCAGGTCAGGTGTTTTTTCATCTGAAAGAAAAAGCTGGCCATTCTTAGAAGAGCCCAGGCCAGGATCTCATGGGTAGGAGGTAAGCAGGTCCTAGCAGGAGCCCAGTAGGTGCACTTTTGGACTGTCTGGGCCCTGCATGCAGACTTAACCATCTCTGAAGCTTCTGCCTACTGCTGACATGTGCATTTGTCCTCCCAGGTCCGAGCCCACCAGCTGGTCTTGCCACCCTGTGATGTAGTGATCAAAGCTGTAGCTGACTATGTCCGAAACATTCATGACACCTCTGACCTGGATGCCATAGCTAAAGATGTTTTCCAGCATTCACAGGTAACAGCACAAATTGGAAGGAGCGGGCTTTGCATGGGTTTTGCCCAGGGGTATAGGCCAGAAGGGTGTGCTTGGGATAGGAAGCTGTAGGCCTTGGATCAGAGAATTCAGGAGCCCAGTGTGTCTTCCACCAGCTGAGTGGTCTGAGCTTGTCAGGTGAACAGGAAGAGAGTTAGTTCAGGTAATGTGGGAGTCTGTGGTGCTCTGCGTTCATGAGATGTATGTGCCAGAGAGTTGTTTTTGTTGGTTGGTTATTTTTGAGTCAGGGTCTCTCTGTATAGTACTGGCTGGCTTTGGACTCACAGCAGTCTGCCTCCTTCTGCCTCCTGAGTGCTAGGACCAAAATCATGCATCACCATGCCTGGCTCATGCTAGAGATTTCAAGAGATAAGCTGCATGTTGTCAGATGGCATTGCAGAATGCAGGTTAGACTTTCTGTTAGACAAGTCAGCTCAGTAGAGCGGATGAGCATTGAGATGCTCAGGCTCCACCTGAAGAGCCTAAACCATGCTCATATTATCCCTCCAGTCTATGCTGTCCATACCACCTGCCGTGGGCTTGGTGGTGTTAGGAGTTGGGGAGAGTGACAGAACCCTTGGAATGTCAGAGACCAAACAGAGCTGCTCAGAGAAGCCGTAGAACCAGTGCCCATCACTGATGACAGCTGAGAAATCTACTTTCTGACCACATTACTTAAAACTTGCATTAATTTTTGCCTGATTTTTATTTATTTTTTATTTTTTGGGGGGAAATAATCTGTTGTGTTTGATCTGAAGGTTTCCCTGTCATTCTCCATTCTTATCTAACTTGAAAGGTTACAAATTATTCATGTACTGAATTATGATAAAGATGTTCATGCATATGACCAGTGGCATAATTAAGGCTTTCCTACATCTATTTTAGTCTAGAACAGATGACAAAGTCATTCGATTTAAGAGAGCAGTTGGATATTACTCAGCGACTAGCAAGCCTATGCCATTTCACCCACCACATTACTTAGGTAAGTAAATAAAGCTTCCGTGTGATCGGCAGCAAGTGCATATATAAATCCTGATATTTAATTATTCCCAAGCAAATTTCATGTGTTTAACTTACTTATTTTTTCGAGCCAAGGTCTCAGTGTGAAGAACAGGCTGGCAGATGAGAACAGATCGAGAGATCTGCCTGCCTCAGTCTCTGTGTGCTGGGATCAAAGATCACCATCACATGTGGCGGCGCTTTGTTCTTTGAAATTACGGTTTTTCTGCACTTACACAAGTGTGGCCCACTGTCTTATAGTTCCTAAGAGGGATGTATAGATTTGTGGGAGAAAACTTGGGGCAATGGAGACAGGCTGGCAGTCCACAGCAGGGAAGAGTCCCGAGGACACACAGGCAGGCAGTGGATTGGCAGTGTCCTGAGGACACACGGGCAGGCGGTAAGTTGGCAGTGGTTCCCTGCCGCTGCTGCTTCTCTTCTATTTCTCTTCCTCCTCCTCTTCTTCCTCCCCCTCCATATCCAGTTTTTTTTCCCTTGCAGAAGGGAAGGTTTAACATAGAGATAGGAAAAATCTAAGAAGTGGCACACCAGGTCTGTTGGTGTTTGTTCATGTTAGCAAAAATAGTAATGTTCATTAGATATATGTGGGAATTATACTTTTAAAAAAGTTCTTTTTATGTTTGTTTGTTATGCATGTTGGGGGTAAGCACATGTGTGCCACAGTTTGAGAGACAGTTGTCGCCTGCCAAGAGAGTTCTGGGACTCAAATTTAAGTTGACTTTTTGTGTGGAAAGTAAGTGTTATTACCCAGACCCTATGAGCCATTCTTTGTGGATACAGGCATGGTTCTGTCAGTCTGTTAGGTTAGGCTGGGAACCTAGACCAGAGATACTGGGCTTGGCATGACAGGTGGGAAGTGGGTGAGTCACTGTAGCCTGTTAGACACTGCTGCTGAGGTAGATGGAATTGAAGGGCTAGAGGTACCTGGCCATTTGTTCACAAAGCCTTTGTCTTGCTAGTCTGTTCACTTTTCTCAGAGCACTGCACTTAAACCCCTGCACTGGCTTCCCATCACACTTGGCCTGACTCCAGAGTTTACACCCACTCTGTTTACAACTGGCCCTGCCCCGCCTGCTGACAGCTTGCCCCTCAGGCACATGGCACAATAACTTTTTTGCCTTGAGTGGACAAACCTGGCTTCTGTTGGTGGCCTTTGTACCAAGTCTTAAACCTGGCGTCCCTCTCTGTGAGTGCCTTGGATTTGAGTCATCTGCTGTATGGATCCAAATGTGAGCGTCTGTTCTCCGAGGGCACCGCATGTTTTCTGTCAGTTGCTGCAGTCCTCACACACTATCTGCCGTGTTTGGCGACCTTGCTTACATTCGAACAGAGCAGGGACTAGGGGATCCAGGGCCTATTCTGCATCCCCTGTGGATAAATACTTGGCTGAATGAATTAAGCCACTAAGTTTTTAAATCAAAGGAGTGAAATAATGTGGTGTATTATAAAACAATTCATAGAATGGAGCAGGTATACATTGTTCTATCAGTTAGGATACATCTGCTGTATGCTTTACACTCAGGAGACGTTTCATAATTGCTTTTTGGGGTGATAGAAAGCATGAAATCAACACTGGAGCCTGTGTCTGGCTATCTAATGTAACCACTTGCTGGCCTTGGATTTCATGTTTGTTGTAGTGGCATCACTGCCTGAATAAGAAGGAGAAAGTGTGTATGAAGTGTGTTATAGGCAGAGTGCCCTGAAGGCACCAGATGATGAAATAAATAGTCAGGAAGCCTGACTGCTCAAGGATGTAGGACAGGCATCATCAGGTGTCGACATTTGGCTCCTCTGTATATTACTTTGGTCTTCACTACTATAACAAATATCTAAAACTGGGCTGGCAAGATGGGTCACAGGCAAAGGTTATCCCCGTTGCCAAGCCTGCTGATCTGAGTTCCATCCCAGGTCTCCCGTGGTGGAAGGAAAGAACCAATGCCCACAACTTGTTCTTGGACCACAACATGCATATGTGTCACACATGTGCACACTAAATAAGCAAATAAAATAATTTTTAAAATGTTTAGTTAGCTGACTCTTCTGGAAACTCAGGCTGTGGCACAGGAGTCAGATCAGCTCTAGTGAAGACCTCATAGCAGATGGGGTCACAGTGTAGCAAGAAAGCACACAGTGAGGCTAGAAGTGAGAGGCAGACTGGGCTCCACAAGCCCATCCAAGGGTCTTTAGTAGTTTCACCATGTTCCAGCTCTTGAAGGTTCTATCCATCACCTTTAGTACCACCAAACTAAGGACCAAGTGTCCATCACATGAACCTCTTAGAGACAGAGTATCCAGACCACAGTATATGGGACAGTAAGCAGCAGCTACCATATGAGCAATTACTAGAGATTATATCAGCAGCACAGTGCCTTATGGTGTATTAAGGACGGAAAGTATGCTGAAAGATAGTGTCTGCCTTCCTTGTCTGAGTTCCTAAAATGTTTGTAAAGGAAATTGTGTGGAACATGTGCTCATTTCCCATCACTTCCCCCTAAGTAATGCGGTATAGCAACTGTTTATATAGTGTTTACCTTGTAGTCATCATTCATAGTCATTCTATGTAAAGCACACAGGAGGGGACAGGTTCTGTGTATGGAATCTATATGTACAGGTTCTGTGTATGGACTCTGTGTGTGCAGGTTCTTTGCAAATGTACCATATATAGAAGGGACTTGGATAGCCATGCATGTTGGTATTCCCTGGGATAATGGTGTTACCATGCTACCCTAGAATACTTTGGGGATACTGAGGGTTGACTGACTGTACACATGACATTTCATTGGTCAAGGCTAATGACCATGTTGTGAAATGTTAAATCATGTTTTCAGTAACTAAATGATACTTAAGTGTTTTATAGATAGAGTTGACTGAGAATTCATTTTCTATATTAATCCGCTCAAAGGACAGCACCCTCAGCTTATGAAGGACCTCTCTCTGGGCCTGACCTGATAAAGGTCACTACCCAGGGGCCTGGAGAGACATCAGTATCCAAATATGCTACCAGTGAGCTAGATGTGTGGGACATTGTTGAAGGGTGAAGAAAGCGTGTGTTCAGAAAAATGTCTTTGTGCCTTCTCTTAGATTTTTAAAATTAAGTACAGGGGATATTGCGATGGCTCAGTGGGTAAAGGTGCTTACTGATAACTGTCCTCCTGAGTGGATTTCCCAGAACTCACAGGGTGGAAGAAGAGAGTCATTGTTACAAGTTGTCTGCCAACCTCCACACATGTGCTGTGCTGCGTGTCAGCATACACATACGAAGGATGGTGTTATTTGTGTCCTGGCACTGCCAGCTACAGTTTGTCATGAATCACCACTCTGAACACAAGCATGAGAAAGACTTGAGTTCTCAGAATTTGTGGTTTAAGTGATAGATAACATAAGTACTAGTGTCCTAGTTACGTGAGCACAGACCAGTGCTCATGCACAGTTAAAGCTGCATGAGTGACGCCAGCTCTCCCTGTATCTTAGCTACCTTTCTGTTGCTGTGAAGAGACACTATGGCCAAGGCAACTTACAAAAGAAAAACAACTTTGTTGGTGGTGAGAATGTAAAATGGGATGGATACATTATCAGACAATTGGGCAGCTTTTCACAAAGCAAAACATACTCTGACAGTATGACCCAGCAGTCATGTTTGTGGATATTACCCATACAGAAACATGCACATGGATGTTCAAACCAGCTTAATTTGTATCTAGCCAAAGTTGAAAGCAACCAAGATGTTCTTAAGGGGGTTCTGTAGATAACTATAGGTCTGGCGTGGTAGAGCACTATTCAGCCATACAGAGTCACAAAGGAACCTTAGGTGCACATTGCTAAGTAAAAGAAGTGAAACTAAAGGCCCCTTACCACGTGATTCCAGCTGTGTGGAATGTACTTCCATATTTCCATAGGAAAAGGCAGAACCACGCAGACAATGAAAAGATCAGGGCGCAATGACTGGGTAAAGCTAAAGCACATCCAGGACCCAGTGAATGTTGCTATTGAAAAGTGTCCAGTAATTATAAAACATTGAAAATTAATGTCGACAGCAGGAGTTCTGTTGTTTTATTCTTTGGCTCAAAAATTTCAAGGCTCAGGCTGGAGAGATGGCTCAGCAGTTAAGAGCGCTGACTGCTCTTCCAGAGGTCCTGAGTTTAATTCCCAGCACCCACATGATGGCTCACAACCATCCGTAATGAGATCTGGTGCCCTCTTCTGGCCTTCAGGGGTGCATGAGGAAGAAAGACATATACATAATAAATAAACCTTTAAAAAAAATTTCAAAGCTCCATTTTTAACATCTCCGAAAAAGTAATATATAGGTTGTCTCCCTCTTTTGTTCTCTACCTTATTTCCTGAGGATAAGGCTTCTCGTTGAACCAGAAGCTTGCCATTTCCATTAGGCTATCTGGCTGACCTCTGCTGCCTGAGCCTGAGGTTACCGGCATGTGGGTCCTAGGGATTTGAACACTGGTCTTCTTGTTTGCAGAGCAAGCACTCTTATCCACTGAGCCATCTCCCAGTCCCAGAACATTTTAAAAGTTTACTATTTCTGTTTTGTGTTTGGCTTAATGTAACATCTCCAGGTTAACAGAATAGTCTTTCTTGGGCTGGGCTGTTATGTCTACAGTTAGCTGGAAGTGGTTCTAGTTTAACACCATTCCTTTAAAACAGGTATCTTAGTTTAGTATAGAGCAAAAGCTAGGCAGCTCTGTGGGCATTGTGAGTCACTGGGGTGGGTGATGGAACTGTGGTTTGGGGGTCTCAGGGAGAAAAGTCATTCCTGAAGAATTCTGTAATACTTAACACTTTTTAAAAGTGATAACTCTACATGAAGTAAACATTCTTCCTCCATTCTTTTTCTCCTTTGTTGTACATAGTTTGCTAGCAAAAGCCTGCTCTAGTACGTGGTGGTAGAAAGGAAATAGGAAAGCAGCAGTGTTGCCTCGACCCTGGACCCTGTGTCTCTTCTGAGGCCCTCTTGTCATGGAGAAGGGAACCATACTTCTCTTCAGCTGCTGAAAACCATATAGAGGGAGGGAGGCCTGTGGGCCCCCGAGACAGATCCTGAGTGGCCAGGCATTTCTTTTGGAAAATACAGATGAGTTCATTCAATCACCACAGGACTGACAGGAGAGAACAGGAGCTTGCTGTGTGGAGACACAGGATATGTTTGAAGCCATTGACTACCATGTTTGGTTTGGCAGAGCTGGAAAGACGTCTCAGCAGAGGACTTGAGTTAGGTTCCCAGCACCCATGTCAGGTGGTGTCGGGATCTGGTGCTTTCTTCTGGCCTCACATGTTCCTGCTCTCATATGACACAGGAGTGTACACACAAATAAAAAGAATAGAAACGCAATTTAAAGAGAATCTTTGGTCTTATGTTATATTGTTTTGTTTGTTCAAAGGAAAGTTTGTGCTTTTTAGGGAGGTTTTAGCATGACAGAGTAATTATCTTTACCTAAAAGTAAGCCATGAGTCCAGACCTTGTATTTATCTTTCAGAAGTTAGTCAGATGGGGGTGTGGTGGGACACTCCTTTAATTCCAGCACTAAGGAGGCAAAGGTAGGTTGATCTCTGTGAGTTTGAGGCCAGTTTGGTCTATAGAATTAGTTCTAGGATAGCCAAAGCTACACAAAGAAACCCTGCCTTGAAACATCTCTGCCCCTCAGAAAGTTAAATAAAAAAGGTCGTCAGCTACCTGAAACTAACCAGGCTTTCTATAGTGACTCTGGTGGGCATTGCTGGATTTTTGTTGTTGTTGTTTGTTTTTTTGTCCCCACTAGCTGTGATTCTGAATTACCATAGAATGTCTTTAACAGATGTAGTGACTTTTACCTCACACTTAGAGAAGAACTGGTAAACTTGTTGCTTGTATGCAGGCGAATGCATGTTTGTGTGTCTGCATATGTAAATGTGCCCTTTGAGCACACATGCCAGGCTGACTCTTTGCAGCTATTGGTAGGGCATTTTTCTTTGTTCAGTTCAAAGAGGGAAGCTGTGCCAGGATTTCTAGTGAGAGCCAGGATCAAAGGCTTGTTGTGGGAGTTCCGAGCTGAGAGCTGCAGGCTCTGGAGATGAGAATGCTAGAGAGATGGCAGCTTGTGAGGCTCCTGGGTCCTAGTGGAATAGGAGAAAGTGTGCAGCAATCTGTGCTTTTCTTCCAGTGTTTGTGAGCTGCACCGTGACTCTCAGGAGACCTTGCCAGATTGGAGCAGTAAGGCTAGTGTTGCATTTATAGTCCTGGTCTGACCCTGAGACACCCCTACAGTTTGGTATCAAAACTTTGCTTTCAGAGAGGGAGAGTGAGGAACTCTGGGAGTGGGGTGCCTTCCTTGGCTGGAAGCTGGGTAAGAGGTGGTGGTCACGTGTGCTTACCCTGCCCAGTCTATTCAGAGCAGAGGCTAGAAAGCTCTATGATCTTAAGAGAACACTGAAGTTGGGAGCTCTGGGCTTGGCTTGTTTCCACTCTTAAAGCAAGATGAGAAAGTCGTGGCCTCTGAAACCACATGATAAACCTGAGTTTCTAATAGTTTCTAGAAAGTAGGGCCCCTGAAGAGGGCAGGGCACATGGGCCCTGGGCTGACCCCAGGGATGTCTTAGGGATGTGGCGTTCTCTTTACAGTTGTCTTATTGTTTTCTTCCCGTATTGACAAATTAGCCAGACCAAATCCATTTGGAATGCCTGGGATGGTGCCGCCATACGTCCCCCCTCAGATGCTCAACATTCCACAGGCTCCTCTGCAAGCAAAGCCCGCGGTAAGCTGTCCCCGAGTCCAGCAGTGCTGTGGATCTTGGGTATGAGCTTTCTTACATTCTGTGTTGATATATACAATAGATGCCAGTTTGTCAAATTAAAAATGACTGAAGGGGACACAACCAGTCTAGGCTTGCCTCAGGTCCTACCAATCCTGTATACTTACTTGTATTCTGTCCCTCAGGTCCCACAGGTGCCCAGCCCAGGGGGCACCCCGGGCCAGGGTCCGTACCCATACAGCCTCCCTGAGCCTGCCCTCGCCCTGGATACTAGCGGGAAAAACCTGACAGAGCAGAACAGCTACAGCAACATTCCTCATGAGGGGAAGCACACACCGCTGTATGAGCGCTCCTCGCCCATCAACCCAGCCCAGAGTGGCAGCCCCAATCACGTGGATTCTGCCTACTTTCCTGGCTCCTCTACATCGTCATCATCAGACAACGATGAAGGCAGTGGAGGGGCAGCCAAGTGAGTGTGCACAGTCACAGGTGCTCTGGGTGCTGTGACTTGAGGATTTTCTTAATTCTGTATCTACTGGAGTTTATGCCAAAAGTTGTCTGCCACAGGTGGGTGCTTTATGTACCTAGGAGAGGTCTGCCCAGTGCCAAGTCTTGCTATTTTAGCCCTGTGGCTGGAGATCCTAGGAACCTGGGAAAGTTTAATAGTAACTCACTTTTATCACATCTCAAATATGGGAGTTGCTGTGTGGCACCATGGGCCCATCATGTATACCAACTCCCCTGACAGCATTAACCTTGGGGCTTCCTGGAAAAGAAATACCGGAATTTCCCCTCCTCCAAACCCAGCAGCTCAAGGCAACATTCTTGAAACAACACCATTTGCCTAGCCAAAAGTATGGAATGCTGCCTGGATTCAGATCAGTCTTATTCCTAGAGAGTATTAAAATCCACAAATGCACAGTTGGTTAAAATTACATTACAGAAATCATAAATGTATCCTCCTTTGTTCCTAAAGTATTCTGTCTGGAAGAAAGGAGCAGACTAAGTATCTTTCCTGTGCGTTCATTCTCATTACTATGAGCACTGCTTCATGAAATAAATAACCTGGGCAGGCTGCTACTGCATGGGTTTCAGCAAGGCTGGTGGCTGTTACAGGTACCTCTGCCCTCAGACATGAGAAATTTGAGAGGTGCAGTTTCCAGCATTAATACAAGTTTTCACTGGTGTGCATACCTGCAAAATGGAAGCCGATATCTGCTTGGGTCAGGGTTTACTGAATCTGTGCACTTTGTCTGGACTAGAGAGGTATAGAATTGATATTCTCTGACTGAATGTGCAAAATCCAAATGAAGTTAAGAATTGTGTTTTAGTATTTGTACTTTTTTTTTAAGACAGGGTTTCTCTGTGTAGCTTTGGAGAGTATTTGTACTTTTAAATGAGTTGTTTAGCAGGATGATAGGTTTATGATCTTTTGAACTGGAATCTCGGGGTTGTCACCCCAGAAATCTGCATTTTAAACAAGTACCCTATGATTCTCATCAAACCTGAAGGTAACTTTCAGGTGGTCTAAGAAATCCAGCAAGAGCAAGGCATGTCTGTACAGGAAGCATTTGTTGTCAGTCGTGAAACACTGGCAGGAGGCAAAAGAAGAAAGCTTTTGCCTTTGAGCCTTGCAGTGACAGAATTAAGGAAACCAGGTCTAGGTAGATGGTGACTGCCGGATATTGAGGATGATATTGAGAAGAGTGGTGCTTTCTGGTTGGGATAAGAGTGTCTTCAGCTCTTTGCTGTTGTAAAGACTCTGGCTGGCTGTTCCTGGGTTACCAGAACTCTGTCTTGAAGTTCCTGTCATCTTTACCTAGAATACTATCGTTTTTACCATTTCCTGTGCGTCTTGTTCCTGCAAAGGGAATGTAAACTGTTCATTCTGGCAGTTATTGTTTTGCCATTGTTGCAGAGAAAGTGTCTTTTAGGAAGTTTGTTATATACACAGCCTCACATCAAGATTGGACTTTGAGTTGTGTGACTCAGGAGTTTAATTTCCTTGACTTTATGCCTCATTTATGACAATAAATACGAAATTAAGTTAGAATGTGAGGAAGGTGGCAGAGGAGGTAAGATGAAGCCCTGAACTCCTAGCTTTGCTTGTGACAGATGCTGTGATACAGTTAAAATTTATGAATGTGGTAGTGGTAGGCGGCACAAGCCTCAGGGAGGATCATGGGCCGTTGAGTGGATTGTATGGAGAGTGTGTTGTGTGCAGTTCAGGCCTGCATACGAGAACAGTCTTGTGCTCTTAGTTGCTCTGCACCTTGGTCAGTAATATAGTTGTCCTAACTGCTCAGGAGGCTGACCCAGTATGGTCTGGGCCTAAGTGCTCGGGCATCCTGGGTAGCATGATGAGACCTTGTTTGTATTCAAACAAAAGCATTATCAGGTGCAGTATCTCACATCCATAATTCCAGGACTTGGATTCTGAGGCCAGAGGATTGCTGTGTGTTTGAGGCCAACTTGGATTAGTGTTTCAGGCTAATTTGGGCTACAGAGTGAGATCCTGTTTCTAAAAGCTCAAGCAAAACAGAAACAAAAATATTAGTAAGAATAAGAAGTCAGGATTTTACCTTTGATTTGGGCTTGACCAACTCTATGCTTTTGGGAGAGTCTGGAGGCAAAGGAAGTTATCTATGCATTTGCTCAAGAAGTGCTTGAGCACTTGCAGTTTGGAAATGGTTGAGGAAGTGTACTCTAATTGTATGCTGTGTTGGCAGACAGTCTACAAATGACAAGTAGAGTCCCACAGGATGACCATGTGAGGAAATCTAGGGAGTAGGGGACAGATTTGGTGCTGGTCTCCAGGCCTGGCCTTGTAGAGCTGAGTATATGTTTTAGTATATGTTATGTGATACTGTATGGGAAACAGTAGCCAGATTCTGGTATAGGATGATCTACTGAGTAAATGGTCTAGTTCCCACAACCTTAAATCAAGTAGTGGATGCGAAGAAATAAAATATAAGAAAAGTTTCCTACAAATGATAAGGTAAATGTTTTCAGTGACAAACAATAAGGACCTGGAAAGATGGCCATGAAGAGAGCTTCCTGAGCTTCAAGAGGACTGAAGTTTGGTTCCCAGCACCCATATCAGGTGTTTCACATAACCACCTGTAACTCCAGTGCCAGAGGATCTGACACCTTCTTCTGGCCTCCATGGATATCCACACACAAGTGCTTCACACACAAACAGAAATACACATATACACATAAAATAATAGTAAAATATTTTAAATGGCGAAAGATAAGACACTTGTGAATTGACAATAATACTGATATCGTTAGATATGTAAAAGGCAGGTGCCTCTTCCTGAGAAGATGAAAGGAATGCAGCTTAAAACATTTAAACCATCAAATGCTTGTTTTTAAAGATAAACCAAGAGTGGGGTGCAGATGGGATCGCTCCTGTCAAAACTCCACCCTTGTTCTTGCCCATGCTGGGGCAAGGGCTGCTTGGTAGAAAGATGCTGTGTGCATGCATGAAGGCCAATGTGGACTACGGTCAGCAGGGGCCATCTGTACAGGAAGCATCACCTGTGCTGCAGAGATGTCCTAAAGAACTGCAGGTGCTCATGAGGCCACAGATGCTTGGGCCTGAGTCAGGGTTAGATGGGCAGGCCGTGCTGCCAGGTTTGTGGGCAGCATGAGCTGACCAGTTCTGATGCTTTACTCCTTCACTGCCCTGTATTTGTTTAATGCTTGTCTAGCATTTTGGTTTCTCCATTTGGATGAATGGTAAGGTGGCTCTGCCCCCCTCTTTCCTTGGAGTCTCCTGTGATGTGGGTGGCCACTTGCCACACACCCAGGCCACCAGAGGTGAGCTACATGACAGTCTAGGCCTGGGTTTTAATTGGTGACTTCTGCTTTTTTCTCGTGCATTGTTTGTGGAGGAAAACAGGTTATCTATGTATGCCTAGGGCAGCAACTGAACCATCCAGTTGTCTAGGCCTAGGATGTTGCCCATCTAACTAAATTAGCCCCCCCCCCATTGGAATAACAGCAAAGCATATGTCTTGCTCTACTTTTGCTAAAATTGGAAAACAATTTTTTTTTTTTAAATTGGTATTGTTTTTCTTCCTTTCCTGGACTCTATTGAGTCTTTGTAGTGTACTAAGAGTACACTTGGGTCTGTATTGGAGGTGTTAATTTGTATTGCTTTCATAGGTTTGTTTGAGTTTTTAAGATTTAAATCAAAGGAGACGAATAACTTGGATATTTTAAATTCATTGTTATGCAGTTTTTCTAATCACCACCTCTAGTAGACAGAATTATGTAGAGTTACAACTTTAAAAATGCAAAGAATCCTGCATAACTCGTAACCTAGATGGTGACCAGCCAAAGCTTGTGAATGTGTAACACTGTATTTTTCTCTGCATATACTAAAACATTTTTATAATGATGCAGTCTTAGGACAGCTTGCCCTTTTCCTTTTCTTCATACTTTTTTATATCCATTATACTTGAGGTATTATTTAAGCATATTTGTACATGTAAGTATAATGTATGAATGCTTGATGTCTAATAAATATTGTGCCCTTACCTTTTTACTGATGTTTTTAAATGTATATGTAAAACATCCTTATTCAGAGAGGGTGAATATTTCAGTTTTGTGACTTTGTACAGACTTGTTTCATTTTCATGAAGATGTATGTGTTCCATGGAAAGAAGAGTGCAATGTGCAGTGTGTACTGTTGATTTTGAGTTACAGTATCCTAACAGTGTGGTAGTATTTCTTGCATAAGCTCCCGTCTACCAATTCTAATAGCATATGATTTCCAGAGGATCATATCTAACCTGTGAAAAATGAGCCCAAGAAGGTACGCTGCTGAGTGCCAGCATCCACAGGCCTGCTGGGCTGCTCCTTGCCCTCGCAGGATCTGGGTTGGCATTTTTAGCTGTGATTATGTAGCTTACCTGCTTGCCAAACCTCAGTGCACATTCAAATGTGGGTGAGGTGGGTTTACTGAGTTTGTGAATTATGCAAGCTGTCTGGAATAAATGGTAGCTGTCACACTATTCAAAAATCAGCTACTTGAGCAATACTAAACTAAAACAATGATTTTGTTTTTAATGTAAAATAGCTAAAAAGGTTTTGTTTAGCTTTTTGACCTAGCATTTCAGGAAGTAGACACTTTAGATTACTTACATATTTATCTTTTATTTATTGGTGGCTAACAAAGAGAACTCATGTTCCCCTATTCTGGGGCTCAAGGACATTGTGGACAGGGTTGAGAGAATGGCTAGCTGTGTGCACCCCATGAGCTTTCTTCCAAGTAACTTGGAGAATGCTACGCCCCCTTTCCTCATTGTTGTCACTTAGGATAGTATATATACCTAGTTAGGGATAGCTTCCTATTGTTTATGGTTGGGATTGGAACAAGGTGTTCAGGCTTGGATACCTCTGTCAGATGACTTTAGGGTTTAGTTAAAAGAGATAGGATGTGACATAAGCAGATTGTTGTATCTTCTTATATTTTACCTTTATGATTGTTAATTTTGGATACTTTACACTGTTAAGTTTTAATCCTCTTTTAGACTAAAAGAGGAATTGTAGGGGAAGCTGTAGCCACGCCTACTTAGGGGCTGGCTACAGGTGTGGCTGACCACACTTGTGAGGGCGTGGTCAGGGTGATGTAGTGTGACTGTGTTTGCTCTTTTGCTTTCTCTTTTGGGCTTGTGTACAGACTGCTGCCACGCCGGGTGGCTAGGTTACTCTGTAAGTAAGGCTTTTCCCTATTAAATACCCTTATATTTCTACCTGACTCCATATTGGTAATTTCCCACTATAGGCTAGTTTGCCAGAACTTACATTTACATTTTGATTCTTTTAATACATTTCTGAGATCTTTCCATTGAGGCAATTCAGAATTTTGTGTGTTGGGCAAAATAACTTTGATCTTTATTCCCACAGCAAGAAAATCTATATTCTAGCTGTCTGCTAGCTGTTTCATATTAATTTTATCACAGTGGAGAGCTCACAGACACTGGTGTCTTGCAAAGTGTGAGCTGTGTCTTACTGCCACATGGGAAAGACTGCCTGTTCTCTGAAGGAATACCTTGTGTGGGTTGGGATTGCTTAGGTCTAGAGCACACTGCTACCTTCAACAGATGCTGTGAGCTAACCACCACCAACCAGTACAGTGCTGCCTACCAGCTCTGACAGCTTACAAACCTTGCCCTGCCTCACTGGCCTTTCCCTCTGCAGCTGTCTCCATGGAGTTGGAGTTGAAGTGGCTGCTTGCTTACATCTGCAGATAGCTGTCCTGTCACAATATGTGGCAGTCTGGAAAAATAGGTCACAGACTGAGTCCAGTGCCTTTTTCTTGGGGGCCGAGGGGAAGATTTCCTTCTCTGAGCCTGAATTTGTTCATCAAAGATTTATGAATGGGAGTATGGGTGAGATTCAGAGAGAGCTAATGCTGGTTGGTGAGACATCTGGCTATGTCAAATGAGCTACAGAATGCTGAAGTACATCCGTTCTTCAAAGCAAAGCACTTATTCTGGCCACATACTTGAGTTTTCTTACTACATTGTAAAGTAATGGCTAGCCTCTTGAAGTAGATTTGACCACTTGAACATTGACTATTTTTTAAGGTACTTTCTAAGAAGAATAATGCTAGTCTTTCTTGTGAACATCAGGATGATGGCATTACTGTGTTTCCAGCTTATGTTGTGTATAGAACCAAATAGGCACATGTAGGTTCTCTGGGCTGTTAGGTGGCTGTAGAGCCATCAGAAAAGTGAGACCCCTTTCCTTCAGCTTTCCTTCTTCCTGTGGCCATCCAGTTTTGGGTAATCTCAGGCACTCCAGGAGCACTGCATATATACCCATCGGTTCAGTGATTACTCCAGGCAATTCTCCTGCCTAAAAGCAGATTCAGAACCTTTGCTGTTTTTTATGTCACATAAGAAATAAGCAAGGTGTGCACCTGGGCTGAGTAGTGACTGATTGATTTGTCATTCCCTATGCCTTCTTATGTCACCTGTGTCACGTCTCTGCATTCTCAGCAGCTCATTTCCTGATTCATAGCTGGACAACATGCATTCAACAAGTTATTAACAAGGACCTGTGACTGGGCCCTTCTCTACGTCTCTGTGGTTTTCAGTGATGTGGCCCTTCTCTCTCCAGGGCTGATTGTGCTCATTTGCCTTCTGTTCGTGTGTTTAGTTGCAACTGAGTTTTTATAGACAGTGGTGACGTTGTACAGAGCAGTGGTTTCACTGACTCTTGGAACCTAGACACAGTGGAAGCCCTTTACCTTTTTATGTTGACTGCAGTCTTTGGCTAGAAGAACCTGCTATGTAGTAAGTGGGATCAAGGAAACTCTGAGGTGTCACCATGTGGAACAACACTCTTGGTTGAAGATGAATGGGATGGCCCTTACAATGCTTCTCTTACCTCTTCTGGAGGAAAAACAATTCATTAGTAGGTTGGAGAATTAATGAGTATTTAAACATCTCCATTTGTTGTATGGATCAACTAGAAAGGCAAGCCAGTAGCCTGAAGTGGCATGCTCTATAGTCATTACAGAGGTCATTTGGGCAATCAGGGCTGCCAGTGAAGGATGGGTGTTGGGACCATGTATCCAAAGCACTCCCAGCATCCTCACCTGGAATTACCCTGCCTGCTGACTTTTTCTTGCATGACACACCTATGTGTCTCAAGCCTCTTGTGTCTCCACTGCTTATAGGACAAAAGTGTTTTTGGAGGCTGCACACAGTTTATCAAGTGCTGATTGAAATACATCCTCCTGACTGGTCTATCTCTTTCCATTCCCTGTTCTTATGCTTCACCAAGCTGTTTTCCAGATAGGAATCTGTCTCTGTTCTCTGAACTCGAGTTCGACTATCTCCTGAGCCTACCCCCCACTTTTTTTCTCTTCCCCATGAAGGTGGGATGCCTGTAAGAGTGTTGTTATCTTACACTTAGAAATTATGCCAGAGAACATTGAATCTCGTTCTGCCTGAGAGGTGTGTGTGATGCTTGATTTCCTGTTGTGATGACGACCATCGAGGTGCCTTGGAGCCACGGCCTGCCTGTGTCTCACTCAGTACTTGTCATGTGAGCACAGCTTGCTCATGGATGAGTTAGTGTCTCATAGCCTCTTTTCCCTTTGAAGCAGGAGGAAATATCCCCGAAATAGAATTGTGGGGAAAATACAAGGCCATTAGAGCAAGAAAAGTTATTACTATTGATATTGAGTCAACAGACTTAGTTTGGGCCCTTCTTTTCATTGTGGGGTGGTTTAGTCCATAGGATTCACTGATCCTGTACATTTATGTTTAGCCACATCAGCGGGAACAAGATTGGCTGGGAGAAGGCAGGAAGCCATGCAGAGCCACTGGCACGGGGAGACCCAGGAGACCAAGTGAAGGTATGGAACTCAGACTTCTATTGCTTAGTTTGTGACTGTGCATGTGTGCTGGTAATCAAGTTAAAGAAAAATCCTTTCTGAAATGTGTCATGAGTCACATGTTTTCCAGAGGACTCAGGAAGGTAAGGAATTGTGTAAACTGCCTTATCTGCTTGGCTTGGGAAGCATAGCACCCCGAACACGCTTTCCTCTGCAGAACATGGTACCTGAGCCTTCCTATGCCTCCTTTTAAGATGACTGTGAATGCTGATTTAGAAAACACCCGGAATACGTCTGTTAAAAGTAGAGAAGTTAGCTGGGTGTGGTGGAGCTTGTCTTTAATGTGAGTTCCAGGCCAGGCAGGGTTATGCAGTGAGACACTGTCTCAAAGTAGGAGTAGGCTAAATTATATTTTTCTCATACCCATTTTTGTTTGTTAGTAGTGACCTCTGGGAATACTTTTTTGATTTGCAAGATCATGTCTGCCACCCCATGGTTCATGAGGAGCATAAGACTCGGGCTTTAAGGGGGTTAGGCAAGATCATCAGGGTACCAGAAATTCATTTAAAACTCTGATTCAACTAATGATGGTGAATCAATTAGAAGTAAGGAACAAAAATACTTCATGAGTAGCTGTTGTGCATGAAAGATTCTGGCAAAATACTTTGCGCTGTTTTGTAACTATATTCTTATAGAAGAGGGAAAGCATGGAAAGCCCTTAGGGATTTTTCACGGGTTCTTCTTCTAAGACCAAATTTGGCACTTGTGTATAAAAAGGTAAAATTAGCACTCAATTACATAGCCTTGTAATGAAGACATTTATTACAAAACAGAAAAACATACATGTTTTAGGGTGACACCAAATCAAACAATAAGCAGTTCTTATTGCCAGCATGCTGATCAAGAAAAAAAAAGTTTATTGTGTAAATAATAATTACTCTTGGGCAGTTTTTCAGACAATTCAGGGTTTGCCAGGGCACCTGCCTCTGCCTCTCTTCTCCCTGGCGCCCTGCCTAGCACTGGTGCCAGCCACCCTGAGTTAACCCATTGTGGTCCAGTTTTCCTGCCCTGTGCCTGTGTCTGCTGTGTGTAAGCAGTTGTTAACAGGATGGGCGTTTCCCACCTAGGACCGCGTTATCCATTTTTCAGAGTTGGCATTTATAGGTCATTGTTTTTGATGGGATTGGATTGGTTTAGAGACAGGATTTGTGGTGTCCTGCATTGTTGCTGTTATTATTCTGTTTTATTTTTGCCTCTGTATAATTGCATGGGGGTCTTTATCATGACCATAGAGCAAATTTTAGATGGAAATTTTGTTCTAGAGTACCGAGCAGTAGCTTTTGAAGTATAGGACCTTGTATGAATTCAGTTGTTTGAGTTACTGATTATAGAACATTGGCCAGATGCCTCTCTCAGTGCTGGTTTCCTAATGTGTAAAACATTAGCAACACAGAGAGCCAGAAACACATAGTGATGGGTAGAGAGTGAGGCAGCTACAGAGAGCTCCATGGAAGCTCCATGCAGGGAGCCCAGATCAGGAGAGCTGTAGCTGCTTCTTGAGAGGAGTCTTCTATTCTCCCACACTACAGGAGGCAGTGTGTGCTGTCCTCCTTGGCACGGTGTGTGTTGGGGTGTTTTTGTGCATAAGGCAGTCTGAAGAGAGATAGGTGAGTGTGTTCCTGGCTACCCTGCCTTTTGGTTGGCACGGGATCTGACCACTCCAGGCAGGAGTCATCTTTGTGCTCTGATTTTTAGGTGCCATGTACAGTGCCATGTACATTTGAGATAATGGGAATGGGGCATGAACTTTCTCCCATTTCTGTCCTTTGCTCTGTAGGCAGAAGGTTCATCCACTGCCTCTTCGGGATGCCAGCTAGCTGAAGGCAAAGGGAGCCACATGGGCACTGTCCAGCCAATCCCATGCCTCCTGTCGATGCCCACCAGAAACCACATGGACATTACCACACCTCCTTTGCCCCCCGTCGCGCCTGAGGTGCTGAGAGTGGCTGAGCACAGGCACAAGAAGGGACTGATGTACCCCTACATCTTCCACGTCCTGACGAAGGTATTATCCGGGGGCCTTGGAGTAGCTTCAAGTATTTGGCAGGCATTGCATAACTTTTTTTTAACTTTTGTAAACTTTTTTTGGGGGGGTCTTTCTAAAGTAGTTTCTGTTTCTAAACATTAAACCAAAGATGAAAATTTTTATCTGTAAAAGCAATTTAAAAGCACGTAATGAAATCTTACTTTACTCTTCAATTTAATGCAACCCTTTTTTTGATACTAGTGAAATGACACATGTTATTTTGTGGCTCATAATTCATTTTCTTAGTAAAAGTAAAGAATTTTTTACATCATATTTGTGTTGTAATGTCAGGTTAATCTTAATGTCGTAAATGATATCTGACTTCTTTATTATTTGTCCTTAGGCAATAGCATTTCTCCTTTTGAATGGCTAATTCAATAGTACTTAGTGACTTTGACTTTGTTCCTCTACTTTGTTGACTGCAGTTTTAATGACCAAATGCATTACAGGATTTTGTTAAAATGTACATATTTAGAAATATTTTTATAAAGTGGCATAATATACCGTATTAGTGTCTTACCAAATGTGTAGCTAAATATATATATAGTTTGCATTGTTTTTTAATCTTAATCTTATGTCTCAGTGTATTTCCATGTAACTAAATTTTCTCAGTGATTTGTGGTCTTCGTTTTGGCACAAGTCACTTCAGTGACAAAATTGTCATAAAGAATTGGTTTATTACTATCTTATTATCAACATGTTTTCTTCATTATGTGGGCCTTCTCCTCCCTCCCCCATTTTCTGCAATTCATTTGTGGCTTGTAAAATGGAGTCAGTAAATGCAAAGGCTCCTTTCTATTTCACAGTTCTCATGAGGTGAACTGTCAGACAACTCATCCAAACACAAAGTATTAAGCTAATGCTATTAACTCTTAATTCATCTACTTTTTAGTTGTTGCTGCATCCAAGTCTCGTCTTACTGTTTAATATGCGTGCATGAATAGCAGTGGTCAGTTTGTGCTTGTAAGACAAACATTTTAGAGAATCACCAAAAATTATGAAAAATGCAAGTTTTGTTATAGTCTATTAGTTAAGAGTCCAAAATTTTAAAAGACATTTTTCAAAAGAACATGTATAGAGATGGCACTCTTTCCTTATGAGACTTTTTGAGATGTAAGGGTTACTTGAGCCACCTTCTGCATCTGTGCTGCCAATCTTGATGCCTGGGCAGTTGGGTAGATTATGGGAAGAGTGCAGATGGTATGAATAGCTTTCTGTGTTCTTACACAGGGGAATGCTAGGGGAAGATTGACAGAGTGTCCAGGGTTGGGAACAGTAAACTATCTTTTCTAACCTTAAAATGCTACTTAGGATTTTTCAGTATAGGGGACAGTTTAGACTATTTCTTATGAGCTGAATAGCCACGATATGCAGTTGTCAAGGCTGAGACATTTGCAGTAATGTAAGGCTTCATAGTAATGATGAGAATTACTAGCAAGAGAAATTCTCCTTAAACGAGTATATTAGAGTATGTTTAACTACTGAATTAGTGAAGAGGATAGTGCTGAGGGTAGGGAGAAAAGCAATTTTGAAATTAAATATGTGTAAAAGAGCAAATACAAAAGGTTGTTATTAAAAAGAACTTACAAGTAATGTTTAATAGGCATTGGAGGTTATATGTGTGTTTTGCTACAAATATACATAAATAAAATTCCTTGACTATTTTGATGTATTGTGATGCCATGCAATAGAATTTTGGCAACAGTCTTAGCTGCTGAGCACTATAGTTGTTTGTCTCTTGGAGGCATGTTCTTGAGTCAGATGAAGGTCTTGCCATGTTGGGACCAGAGCTGGGGATGGAATGCTATGGTGAGCACCCACACTGGGGAAGTGTGAGGGCATGTTTAAAAAAGAGTTCTCTCAGGAAGATCATTTTTAACATGTGGTAACTTTTTATGAAAAAGCTTGGTAAAATATGACTTTCATTTCAGAATACTGCATTCCTTGCATTTTGTACAGGCCATTGAAAAATACATATTTTATTACATCTGACCATCTTGAATGATCCATGAATAAAAGTTGTAGATTCTTCATGATTTCTTCTGTATTTGTTGTCTGGTGTTATCTGTGTAGAATGTTTAAAAGACTTTGACTCATCTGTGTGGCTTTCTTTTGTTCTTGGTTTTTGGGTTAAAGATAAGGTAATATAGGATTAATTTTGAGTCTCTGGACATACATTTGGACCACAGACTGCCAGTGAACGCTTCTAAACATCTCACTGTAGGCAAGTTGTAAAGCCATTGACTTGGAATAGAATAACTATGTCATTAATGGAGATGATGCAGTATATTGCTGTGAGTTTCTTGTAAATTCAACATGAAAAATGTGCAATATTATTCTGCTTTCTTCCATGCAAAGGGTGAAATCAAAATTGCTGTTTCTATTGAAGATGAAGCCAACAAAGACCTGCCTCCGGCCGCCCTGCTCTATAGGCCAGTTCGTCAGTATGTTTACGGAGTCCTGTTTAGTTTGGCAGAAAGCAGAAAGAAAACTGAGAGACTTGCTTTTAGAAAGAACAGACTTCCACCAGAATGTATGTACTGTAACAATCCATTGTTTGTTTCCCTCGGTACCTCGTAATCTCTTGTGCATTTTCTAAAGTTAGAAGAATCATGGCTGAGTTGCCTGAGACCCTCCTTGTGTAGGAGGTGGGCTGTTCTCAGGGCACTAGGCCAGGGTAGAGCCCTCAGAACAGGAGGAGAAGCCACAGTTGGTACTGTTTTAGTAATGATGTTATCTGATAAAAGAATAAAACAGCAGGTTTCCATGTTAAACTTAATATTGCTCTGAAAACATCTTGAATGGCCATCACTCTGTAACTACTCTGTTTTATACTCAAGATGCTTTTGTATCTGGTCTTTGCTCATGAGGCACAGGTCCATGCTTTCCAGTGCCTCGGAGTTCTAGAGAGCAGATCTCATAAGGCTCTACCACTGTAGTGGACTCACCTCAGAACTGCCATGGTTTACCTGGGTCTGACCACTTCAGCTCATCAACTTAAATAAAGGAGGGAGGGACACAGGAACAGACTTCTGGAAACGCTGGTTAAAGTTGAGGTCCAGAGCATTGTCCTTCATGAGGCCTGGGTCATATTTTGTGGAAATCCCCCTTTTCTTGCTGATACTTTCATCTGCTAATTTAAGAATGCAAAAGCCACCATCTTTGCTGGGCAGTGGTAGCGCCTGCCTTTAATCTCCCAGGCAAATCTCTTTGAGTTCAAGGCCTGGTCTACAAAGTGAGTTCCAGGATGGCCAGAGCTACACAGAGAAATCCTGTCTCAAAACAAACAAACAAACAACAACAACAACAACAAAAAAACAAAAACAAAAACCCCAAAACACAAATGACTATGTGATAGTAAGTACAGAAATGATCTTTAGAGCATGGAGTCTAAAATCAGAATGTTGAGATTTCATAAAAACCTGGACTATTCTCTCCTCTCCTTTGGTTGTGGCTATGGCTGTGGTGAGCAAATGTTGGCCTCAGTAGCCTCACTAGATGGTGACATGTATGGCCGTCGCTCCCTGAGTAACTGTAGCTCTGGGCATGGGCACTTAAAGCTCATGCTGTAGAATCTGCCTTGAACCCACAGGCTGCCCTCCTGCCTTGGTCTCCTGGGGTTTGGGATGACAGGCTATGAGCCAGAATACGTGGTTTAGATTCAGTGGACTCTTAAATTTTCTTTCTGTTGTTGTTGTGACAAAGTTATGACCTTTAAGGCTTTAAAACAAATACCTTCTTTCCCCTTTTTGTGGCTGGCACATGTGATGCCAGCCCTTCCACTTTACCCTTCTTGCCAAGGGCTGAGGATTCCTGGGCCTGTACACAGCCCTTTGTCATCAGCTCCAAAGGACTGGGTTGGTTTCTCAGTAGATGCTCTTTTGTTTATTTGCTTGTCTTCAAAAACAGGGCTACTCTTTTAAAAGAGTCTCCAGTAATCATTATGCCAGTTCACAGAACTAGTGTGACTGGCTTCTTCCCCTCAGGGTCATGTTGTGCTGCCATGCTAGTGACATTCACCAGTCTTGACCTCTTATGTCCTGCTGCAAGTCTACAGGCAACAAGGACAAGTCTTTGGCAAAGCTGATGTGCAAAGTACATGAGGGATGGGGGATATGAGGGGCTAGGCAAGCCTTTTCTGGAATGAGCCATCAAGGAAAGAAAAGATTGGGGTAAGGAAATATGAAGTGATTCATGCAAGAACCTCAGATGTGCAGGCTGCTGGCCTATTTGAGAGAGAAAGGAATATAGGAGAATGTACAAAGATGGAGGTGGCAAACTGTTGCTCATGTTTTCCTCATGCTGTCTTCTCTTCAGACACAGTTGAGATGACAGAAGGCCCTGGCTTTAGGATATGACTGAGGCTGCCTCTTCCCTTCTTTCTTCTTTTATGAAGCTGGAAAATTAAATACTTTGGCTTCTCCCCCTGACCCCTACATAAGTAGGATCTCTAGAGAGAAAATGCATGTTCTAGAGAGTAGAAGCAAGTGTAGATATGGATGGAGCCAGTATTCTAGATTCAGGCTGAAGAGGTAGGAGGTGTCCATTCTTTGGAGCCACTGTTCCTGGAAAGGGCAGGAGGAGTTGTGGATGATGGTGTCTGGGCTTGGTTTTGGAAAAGAAACCAAGTAACAATGTGCCAAAGTGTGGGGCTAGCCATGTGGGTGTTGAAGTGTAGGACACTTGTCCTCACACAGCAACGAGACAGCTCTTGTCAACTGTGGCTTTGTGCTTAGGTGGCAAGTGTATGAAATCAGTTCTGTCAGCATGTCTTATTACTACGGAGTGTTTGACTCCTACAGGAGTGTCTAACAGGTGGTCACAAAATGAATCAATAGCCTGGTGGTGATGGTGCATGATGCCTTTACTCCCAGCTGAGGCAGAGGCAGGTGGCTCTCTTGAGTCTGAGACCAGCCTGTTGTATGGAAAGAGTTCCAGGACAGCTTGGGCTATACAGAGAAACCTTGTCAAGAAAGAAAGGAAGGAGGGAGAGAGAGAGAGAGAGAGAGAGAGGCCAAAGCATGGTTATGATTTATTGAGGTGAATACACGAAGTCTTCTAGTATATTAGGAAATTGAAATCCTTGTATGAAAGAGCATGTAATTACTGAGGTATTTTGAAGGCTCAGTGCTGGGACACCCTCTTCGTATTTGTGCTCTCTGTTTTTAACTTTGTATAGAAGTAAGGTTTGGGGTCAGTGCTGCTGCTGTGTAGAAAGATGCGTGGGATAGTTATGTATAGACTACCAAAGCAGCTGAGGCCTCAGTGTGTAAAGGAAGGAAGGGTTCTTGTAGACACTGTCTAGTTAATGAAACCCCTAGAATTTCAGATATGTGGAGAAACGTGTTATTACTGTGCTAACATAAATAGAAACTTTCTGAATAGAAGTGATAATGTAAATTTAATCTTTAGGGTTTACTATTGAAGAACTTTAGTACTATAAACATGAGGTGGAATTTTTCTGAGTTAAGAAGTTTGGGATCTAGACTTCTGTGGAGTACTGGTAAGATTAGAAGGATGTCACTCTTTCCTGCATCAGTTAGTTCACAGGGGAAGAGAGGGTGGGTGGACGTCTTTTTTTTTTTTTTTTTTTTTAAAGATTTATTTTATGTGCATTGGTATTTTGACTACATGTATGTCTGTTTGAGTATGCTAGCTCCCCTGGAGTTGGAGTTACAGACAGTATTAAGCTGTCCTGTGGGTGCTGGAAATTGAACCAGGCTTCTCTGGAAAAGCAGCCAGTGCTCTTAACTGCTGAATCATCTCTCCAGCCCCTTCCCCCAAAAGCTCTTACTGCATTTTATTTATTTATTTATTTTTGATAAATCTTTAAAAGATATTTTTGTAGGTCCCATGTGGTGATACCCACCTGCAATCCTAGCACTTAGGGGCAGAAGTAGGAAGTTTCCCTCCAGTATGCGGCCGATCTGGTCCATCCAAGTTTCAGGCCAACTAGGACGATAGATTGAAGCCCCGTGCCTAAAACCCAGACTAAAAGAAAACACTAGCACCAGCAGCACCCATTTGTACAGCAGTAATTCCCTCCCACCAAAGAAGAGTCTAATTGGATTCCCAGCCCCTAACAGAGACAGCTTTGTCCTTTTTACCTTTTGAATGTTTTGAACCAGAATCCTCTTCTGTTGCTCAAACCGTGTGAGAACTTAGTGTGTGTGTGGCTGGCACAGTCTCCTAATGCCTACAGACAGCATGTGCTTGAAAGTGTCTCTTTTACAGCCTGTCTGTTGAGTTGATTCTGCCCTGAGCATCAGTTGGGGCTTCATTATCTGCAATAGCTAATTGCTGGCTGTATGTTTTAGTGTCAGGTGACTGCTGACACATCCTGAGGCTCTGAACGAGCCAGGAAAGTTAAGCCATTGTGCTGTCATGAAGCGCCTAGCAAGGCTACTCAGAAGCACTTATTTGCCACGATGAAACCATGGCTGTGTCTTGTTGGCATGTCACTCTAACCTGTGGCCGCTCATGAATGACCAGTAGGGTATATTATATTACTGATAAATGGAAAGCGAGCCATAAGCCAGAGAAAATGTCCTATGAGGGCAGATCCTTGTAGAATGGTTCTTTCCATGGTACAACCTTTGTGGGTGGAATCCAGCAGCTGGTGCAAAGTACCCCCAGAATACACAGGGATAACTTCCTGTCAGCGGTCAGCATGGCAATAATAATTTGTCAAGATGACCTTATTAGTAGAGACAACTGTCCAAAGTGTGTAAAAGTAATCTTATGCTTTAGATTTGAGACCTATACCCATGTACCCATTTATAAATACAATCCTGTGGTAAAGGCATGTGGACATGTTCATAATTTATGCTTAGTCTTTGAGAGTTTTACTTAAGGTTCATTTGCCTAAAATTAATTTAAACTGGGATATCAGTCACTTTAAACATTTCAGCCTTGGCTAGGAGTGTGGCTGAGTGCAAGGCCCTGCGTTTAATCCTAGCATTGCAAAAGATGAAGATGAAAGGAGAAAAATCACACCAGCCTTTTAAAAGTCATTGCATTGTGCTGGTAGTTTATTTCCTGTTTCTTTCCATTTATGCATCAACTCAGTAGTTTTGGTTTTAAGAAATTCATCAGAAAGCAAGCCAGTGAGATGTTCATAGGTAAGAAAGCTTGCTGCCAAGTCTGATGACCTAAGTTTGATTCCTGGGGTCCACATCATGTAAGGAGAGAACTGACTCCGAAATACACACACATACACACACACACACAAATTTCTTTACTTTTTTTTTGTTTTTGTTTTTTGAGACAGGGTTTCTCTGTAGGTTTGGAGACTGTCCTGGAACTCTCTTTGAAGACAAGGCTGGCCTCGAACTCACAGAGATCCGACTGCTTCTGCCTCCTGAGTGCTGGGATTAAAGGCATGTGCCACCACCACCCAGCCCACACACTTTAAAATTTAAAAACAAAAAAGGAGATTCTCCAGGAAGGTCTGGGGATATAACCCAGTAGTAAGTAGTATACTCATCTGGTATGGGTTTGACCTAGTTCAGTTCTTACAAACTTGTTGATTGCAAGTTTTAGTGAAATTCTGATCCCTGTTGGTGGAATAGGTTCTTCTGTAGACAGTTTCGGGGTGGGGGGTGCCCACACTGAAGATAGGCATAGTCCCCCTACTGTCGTGGAGACTGGAGTCCTGTTTCTGTTGCCTGGATAAGTAACAGGAGCTGAACCCTCATCTCCAGCCTTGGGTTTTTCTCTTAGAAAAGCTAAAACCCTGGAGCTTCCTGGGTTCACCCCTGCTGGCTAAGAGGCTTTGTGACGGCTACTCCCCCTGAACATGTGTACCCCATGGCCTCTCAGTTATCCCCAGTCACTGGTGTTCTTCAAGGACTGATGGGAAGGGTTGAGTGAATTGAGGCATGAGAGTAAAATGCAGGTTTCAGCAAGATAAAGGGGGAGTGAGGAGCCTTCACTACAACTGCAAAGTGTATTGTTGAGAATGTAAAGCTCTGGGAATGCATACACTATGATGCACTTGAACTGTGTGTGGTAGCACACACCTGTAATCCTAGCTCAGAAGGCTGAGTCAGAATGTGGACTTCATAGTAAATTTTTGGCCAACCTGGGCTACATAATGAGATCTTGCCTCAAATAAAACAACAAAAACCACTGTCCATTTTATGAAATTAACCATTTTTCTTTTTACTTCATGTTTCCTGTATATATGAAGTCTTCCCTAATACCTCAAGATGATGTAAAGGAACTTGGTTTCTTATAGAGTGAACTGTGGAGGTGGGGACAGTAAGGCTTGGTGGTAATAATAGAACACTGGCCCGGCATGCCCACACCCAGGGCTGAGCCCCAGAGCTGCCAAGCAAAAAGGAACAAAAAGTAGATGAGCTTCTGGAGGAGGGTGTGGGGGCATTGTGAGCATTGCAGTGATCCCGGTACCCGGTGTGTTAAATGCTGGGGACGGGGTGAAGGATCCAAGAGTATGTTGATGCATTTCAGAATTAGAGACACTTATACGTCCACCTATCTTTGTTTGTTTTGTTTTTACTAAGGAAGAGTCTTGCTATGTAGCCCAGGCTGCCCTTCTGTTTTCCTGCCTCAGCCTCAAGTATAACATTAGAGGCCCTTGTGCCCCTCTCCCAGACATCCCCATGGTTTCTCTGAAGGCTGTTTACAAGTCCCTCTTAGTTTCTTTATTCTGTACAGCTTCCCAGTACTAGCACAGACATTGTTCTCACAGACTCGATTAACCAGCTCAAGAAGTAGTTACTGGGGACCATCACCACCTCCAGTCTGTAGTGTGACTCTTTTGTAGTGATTGTCACTTCCTAAGTCCTTGATTTTGAGTTCCTAATGCCAGGAGCTGCATACCAGAGGAGGAGGAGGAGGAGGAGGAGAGGAGGAGGAGGAGGAGGAGGAGGAGGAGGAGGAGGACTAGGACTGAGCAGCCCTCTTTCCTTGTCTTTGCTTGTGTGTCTGCTGAGCATCGTCTCTAGGGGGACAGTACCACCTCCAGAAGTAAATGTTTAGGAAAAGCCTTGAGGATCGTGGGGATCATGGGGTGCTCGAAGTAAGGAGCTAGAGTGTTGTGCTCCTCTCTACCTTCCACTTGCTGGTGCTGGAAGCGGGCAACACCCACGAGGAGCAAAGAATAGATTTCCTAGATTCCAGGGTTTGTGTCCTGAGGGGAAGTTGTTTACATTATTTTTCCTGGGCTGTCTCAGAGGGATGGCAGCAGCCTCTCCCCGGTGCACGTCTACGTGCACATGGGTCACAAGTTTTGGAAGATGTTCCTCTTGCTGTATCTTCCCTCCCTTGTAAAAGTGAAGTGGCCTGCTGCACCTGCCCTGGGAATGGTACTTGTGTGGCAGCAAGCTGTAGAGGCAGCCACTAGCAGCCAGTGGGGACTCCTCTACAAAAGGGACTGTGCTTACAGCTCTGGGGTTGCTGGGAGATGCCCAGAGTACTTTGGTATCGTATGTTAGTCCCGATACAAGGACATGATTAATGTCTGATGACAAACACTGGATTTTTATTGACAGCTTGAGTAGGACCCTGTTTTAGGCCCCAAATAGCATTTGAGAGTGTGCTTTGTAAATGACAGTGTATTATAAATTGAGCTTCCAATCCCAAGAACACTTGATGTCCTAGAACTGGTTTTGCTAAGGTAAAGCATGGGTTTAGGGTAGGGTCAGAAAGAGATCTTTACTGCCTTTTGGAAGTGGGCTCCTTCTAGAAGCAGTGGCTTTACTGTCAGTAGGAAAGATGACATTAATGTTTGTTGAGGTGACAGATCATGGCTCTTCAGCTGAATGATCTCTTGGCTACTCTTTCTCTGTCCTGAAAGTGCAGCATGACCATGACTCCTGCAATGGTCCTGTCACTGATCCACACTCTGTCTCCAGGCCAGACAGTGCCACCCTGGCTACCCAGTGCCTGGCACCCCTTTTAATCAGTTTTTTAAAATGAATTTATGGAGGTAGGGAAAGATCTGGGGGTAGTAGTGGGTGAATATGCTGAAAATACATTGTATGGATTTAGTAAAAATGTTAAAATTTACAGATTTATTGTAATCAATTAATATAAATATAGTCATAAATTTAATAAATATAAGCTATGATACATTTTCCTTTCATGGTGAGAGTGCTAGGTGCTTTTTATGTTAATGATTAGTTTCTTGTTGCATAATAGCGTTTCAGCCCTTTTTCTTAGCCCCTGGAATCAGGCCAGGGCTGAGAAACCAAGGCATATGCAACTGCACTTGTTGCCTGCAATTGTCTCTTTCGTTCCACCTCTGCCTGGCATATGAAGTACCCACTAGACATGTTTAGTGACCGGCCAGCGATTGCCCAGCTATCGAGTGGTGATGTACTCAAAAGTCCTCCAAATACTAGACTTTAGAAACAGCTGAGCATCTGGAAAAAACAAGTCCTGAGCACTGCTGCCTTTTGTGCGGTTGTTACCTATTAGATTTGAACTGTATTTATCATGAGCACTGCAGGTGGCTGACCAAGTGCTTAGTGCTGTGGGAGAATCATAAGCCTCGCCCATCCCTTCTGCTTCTGTGATCTTTCCTAGTACTCCCACTGGATCCCCAAGGTGTAGGGTCCATAATGGAGCATCAAGTGAGGCAAATTCAGGCCACTGCTGGCCCTCGGAGCCCTAGGGAGGCCAAAGGAACTGCTTCTATGGGCATCAGGCAGTCAGTGCTTAGAATGCACACAAAACACTGTCAAATAAAACGATTGCTTGTTACTAAGATATGTACATACTAAGATATGGTCCCCAAAATAAAACACAACGTGTGCTAAAAAATGATTAAAGATAGTCTAAAAACAACCGAGGAAAGGGAAAGAAATATGATAAATATAGATGAATTAGAATGCCCCTGTTGAGGAAATTCCAAAGGATTCTAAACACAAGAAATCCATCCGTATCTTCTATGATCCGCTAAAGTGAATGCTGAGAGCAGAGTGTGTTTGTGGATTTTGTGTGGTGTGTGTATGGAATGGAGTGGGGAGAGTGCTTGTGAATGAACAAATGACATTGTCACAGATGGGGGACTCTGGTGTGGCACAGTGTGGGCACAGTGTGGAGGGCCCTTGCCTGCCATTTCCTCGTTTCCTCTTGTTTCCTCACAGTACTAGATGTCCTTTGTGATGGACACAGCAGGGAGGAGGCAGGGAGAGGAATGGGCTTCCAGGATGGCTGCTGGTGAGGTGGTGGGGTAGTGATGGGGATACATGTCTGGTGCTGGCACAGCTGGGAAGCTTCTGGAAGCTGAGCTGTGCCAGAGCTCAGTGGGAACCAGGTGGGATGTGGTGATGCCTTAGATTGTGCGTCCACGGACAGGCTCTGCTTGCTGATAGCAGGTTTACTGATTATCTTGACACCTAAAATATTCAATAAAAACAAAAGTATATGTTGATATATACATGAGTGTCTGTTCTGAGTTGATAAACTGTCAAGCATTCTAAGTTGTCTAAGCTGCCCTTCTAACACTATTCAATATTAGATGTCCTTAAACGTGTTAACACGTCTATTTCCATCTAAGAAATGTAAATGGAAGGAACTTGCTTCATGATAGCAATATTTCTTGTAAAAGGGAAATTTTCAATGACTGTCTGCACTTGTATCCCTGCTTGGCCAGCTGGCCTGCATGCCACAGGGGCACTGCCTGGAGCTTTCCCTGAAGGTGTGCCTGTGATGTTCCCGTATGTGACACTGTTATCTTATGTGTTGGGACTGAAATATGTTCAAGTATATATACATATATATTTTCTGTTACTTATATTGTACCTCCCAGTACCTAATTCCTGGCAGTTTGCGTTATATTTGAAGAGATTACTATATCATCCGACTGTATTTAGACTCAGTGTGGAAACTGGAGGCCAGCCAGTTATTTGGGTGATTCTACCACTATTTTGGAGTCTTCTGAATCTCTACAGCCTTAGGCATTTCACTAGAGAAAATGAATCCAGCGGTAAAGGTTATTTGGATAGGATAACCCTTAGCCCCATCCTGGTTTCCTTGCCAGATGGAGCCTTTCGTACAGGCCCTGCTCCGTTTCTGGTGCTCACTGCTTGTTGCTTGTGAAACACACACCCAGATCTCGTCATCCGGTTGTTACCTCAGTGGAACTGAGGAATCACAACTTCCTGATTGCAGGTGGATTGTCTTTGTATTGCCACCCCTTGTTGATTTCTCTTGGTGTCTTTGAAGACTGGGACTATGTCATGTTTCTATGTTTGTAAGAATTGACTCCAGCAGTGATGAAACCCTGCATGTGAGGTCATTGTCTGTTATGTGTATTTAGAACAATTTGCCTCTTCCCAAATGAAATTTTGGAGAATTTTGCACAGTCTTAAGTCCTGCTGAAGATAATGGCTGTGTTCTGCCACCGTCTGGGATTCAGAAGTTGGAATGTTACTTCTACATGGTCCTGCTGGCCACTCTGTAGTGTGTATTGCTTGTTCAAATAGGAAACCTTTAAGTAAAGTTGTTGCAGAATGAAAAGGGCTTCTCAGAGCTGACTTGTAGAAGTATTTATGGAGAAAAAGAGAGTGCCCAATTTGGGTTGATATGTTGGAGTACCAGAGAATCCCGCACTTGTGTGTATTATATTTATTGTTAGCACTAAAATTCTTAATAGATTTAAAGTAGCAATAAGCCTAACATGATAGTCTATACATTCAGCAAGTGGGGATTCAGGTATTGATCTGTCTGAGAAAAAAAATTTATGTGTGGCCTGACTGAAGATCTAAGTGGCTGTTGTCAGTCATAAAATAGAGGGTCAGAGAGACATAGGCCCTATGCTTAGAAGCTTGTTAAGGAAAGAATGGCCTCACTCTCTGTGAGGAAGGACAGGCCTGAGGCCGGGTGCTAGAGCAGGTTGTTTTTGTGCAGGCTGGAGGGCCAGTGAGCAAGCTGCAATGAGCCTCTTTGTGTTTGTTCTCTGCAGTCTCGCCAGTGATCATTAAGGAATGGGCAGCTTACAAGGGGAAGTCTCCTCAGACCCCAGAACTAGTGGAAGCGCTGGCCTTCCGGGAGTGGACCTGCCCCAACCTGAAGAGGCTTTGGCTGGGCAAGGCGGTGGAGGACAAGAACCGCCGGATGAGGGCCTTCCTGGCCTGCATGAGGTCTGATACTCCAGCCATGCTCAACCCCGCCAATGTGCCCACTCACCTCATGGTGCTCTGCTGCGTCTTACGGTGCGTGACTGTCCATGGGACTAAGGGGTGATATGGGACAGGGTCACAGTCTCCATATTCAAAGTCTTCTAGAGAAAAGCTTACTGTACAGGAATTGTGCTGTTCGTTGAGATTTGTCTTAGATCTGTATTTGTATGTGTATTCTAGGGATGTAGGTCACATAAATGCAACAGTTATACTACAGAGTGCATTTGGAAACAAATAGCTTGTGAATATCATGTCATTATGGGCACATTCACGCACACAAATAAAATCTGTACTTTGTGATCATGAGCAAAAGTGAATTTAGTTACTGTTCTAGTCATTTCTCTGTTGCTATGATAAACACCAAGACTTAAAGTAGCAACTTGTGGGATGAAGGTTTTCTGGCTTATAGGTTATAGCCCATTAAGGGAATCTACAGCAAAAACTTGAGGCAGAACTGAAGCAGATAATCATTGGAGGAGCTTGGCCTACTGGCTTGCTCAGCTCCCTCCCTCTCCTCTCCCCCTCTCCCCTCTCCCTCTCCCCTCCCTCCCCTCCCGTCTCTCTCTGTCTCTGTCTCTGTCTCTCTCTCTCTCTCTCTCTCTCTCTCTGACAGGGTTTCTCTGTGTAGCTTTGGAGCCTAACCTGGCACTTGCTCTGGAGACCAGGCTGGCCTCAAACTCACAGAGATCTGCCTGCCTCTGCCTCCCGAGTGCTGGGATTAAAGGCGTGCACCACCAACACCCGGCAGCTCAGCTCCACTTCTTAAACAGCCTAGGCTCATTTCTTCGGGGATGGTACCACCCACAGTGTCCTGGGACCTACATTAATTAGCAATCAAGAAATCCCCCAATCCCCAAACACACACATATCCTCACAGGCCAATCCGATGGGTCCTGTTCCTCACTTGAGATTCTCTGTCCCAGTTATGTCTAGGTTTGTGTCAAGTACAGTCAGTTTATAGTCTTTGTCCCAAGTGTGACTTGTCCTCTGTCAATACTTGTCCTGGGTAGCATACTAGTCTGTGTGTAAAATATAATCTGTGGTCACTTCTGGGCAGCACATAGTCGTGTTTGTTGGTTGTGGATGATGGCTGACATTCACACTTTGTCTGCCCCATGGACAGCTTCATGCTTCCTGGACTGATGATAGTCTTAAGTCTTGAATTCTCTTGGCCCCTCCAAAAAGAGTGAGAGACTCATTCTTTTCAATACCTAGGGTCATAGGCATGGTGAGGTGGAGCGGCACAAGAATCTCTCTGGCCTTTGCCTCCCCATGTAGATGATCATTTATTCCTGACAGCTCCATGTGCTCAGGCAGAGAACCTTAGAGAGGGGTGGAATTCTCCCATTCTCCAGAGACAGCTTTGCCAGTGTTCTCAGTCTCCACCCCTGGTGAAGGTCACATCGGGCACTGCCATGTTATGAGTGTCATAGGAGGACAGCAGGTAGGATGGATTGGAAGCATTGTTGATCCAATCTCTAGACTCCAGGGCAACAGAGATGAGGAAACGAGGAGTGTCAGCAGAAGTTAATGTAGTGTGGGGTGGGGTTTGTTGTCATGTTATACAGACTAAATCAAAGAAGCTCTTCTTTGAAAGTGAAGAAACAAGACCTCAGACAAATAGATACAGCCTGGACTTAAGTTAAGAGCTCTTAAGTCAGTATGAAATATCAAGGAGGAGGCTTATGTGTTGATGCCCACCAAGGCCACCCTGGTCTACATAGTCAGATTTTATTTCAAAAAAACAAAATAGCCAATCACATATACATGAGTATTTTTCAAGGCAGAAGGGGCCAAGGTTCCATAGCAATGCTCCAGCTATCTGTCTGTGTTTGAAGAAGCTTTGGACTGTGCTAGATGTGTTCTCAGAATGGTGTCAAGCCACCTTTTCCCCAATTTCTATGCCAATAAAAGACAGATAAGCCTTTAAAGGCTCTAGAAAAGTCTAAACTGCTTCTTAACCTCTGTGGTAGACCAGAGAAGGGAAGATATAAACAGCTCTTCCAAGTCCATTGCTGCAAACTTACCAAGTGTAGTTTTGTTTTTTGTTTTGTTTTTTGTTTTTTGTTTTTTTTGAGACAGGGTCTCACTATATGATTCTGCCTCGCCTATAACCTACTATGTAGTCCGGACTGGCCTACAACTTGAGGACACAGAGATCTTCCTGCCTCTACCTTTTAAGTGCTGGAAATAAGGTTACCATGCCCAGCGTTCAGTAATACTTTTTATTTGCTTACTTGTTTTTGTTTTTCAAGATAGGGTTTGTCTGTGTATCCTTGGCTCTCCTGGAGCTCACTCTGTAGACTAGGCTAGCCTCAACTCACAGAGTTCCACTCACCCTGCCTCAGTGCTAGAATTAAACGCATGCACCACCATTCCTAGCCAAAGAATATAATTTTTGTCAGTGCAAATATTGATAGTTTAATTCACTTCTATTTCACTTTAAGTGCAGTAGAAATGTTTAGTATTCATTCACAAGGAAATTTGATTGCCCATCTACTTATGCTACGTAATTGTACCATGAAGCATGTCTCTGTCTCTCAGGTTCCTCGTCTTTGATACGTACTCCTGCTTCAGAGTTGCTAGGACAATGGATGAGTACCTTTCTGTAAAATATGTAAACAATGTCTGCCTCTTTCTTAGTGAGCATGTGAAATTCCACTTTGCTTATTAATCCCATTAGAACCTACCTGTGCCATCTCTTAGTGTACATTCCCGTGGGTGAATGCTAGCTCTGGTCCTGGTTTTGTTAACTTGGTTTTAAGCCCAAGAAAGCCTACTCAGAAAGCAAAAGTGGAAAGAGTATTGTTTTGCAAGTCATGACTCTCCATACTCCTTTGAGTTGTTCTCCAGTACTCACAAAGCTGTCTGTCTGTCTGTCTGTCTGTCTGTCTGTCTGTCTTCAGGAGTTGTCTTTTGTTAATGGTAGCTAGCAACTTGATCTAGTTCTCCATAGGGTTTGTTGGGTACAAAGAATCAGTACTAGTGGGCTTGAGGGTTTATGAGTACTGTGGTTAGTCATTCCCATACTAGAAGCTACTTAGGGTGTACTCTGTGTAGTGATGTAGGCTGTTGGCTGCCTGGCACATCTATCCTAGTGGAGGTTGATTCCCTTCAATCATCCATACCAGGATGTTCCAAATGGGAAGGTACCCTCAGCGCATTGAGTAATTTCCTGGTGGACGCGTCCTGCACCATTCCCATGTTCAAATGAGACATACCTCACTCTAGCCCTTGCTGGCCTGGAACTCTCTGTGTAGATAAGGCTGGCCTTGAAATCACCGAGAACCACCAGCCTCTGCCTCCTAAATGCTGAGAGTAAAACATGTGCCACCAGGTCTGGCCAAGCACCTTATTTCTAATGATTATACACGAGACAGCATTCTAGCATGCTGAGTGTTTATCAAATACACACTTTTCAACTAGCAGTCTCTCATGGGAGCAGACTCATGCCGTTCCAGATGTACTGAAAACCTTACTTTTTCCACGGACTGGCTGACAGCTAGTCACCCACTCTCATCTTATTCCTCACCAGGTATATGGTGCAGTGGCCCGGAGCTCGCATTCTGCGGCGTCAGGAGCTGGATGCCTTCCTGGCTCAGGCATTGTCCCCCAAACTCTATGAGCCGGACCAGCTGCAGGAACTCAAGGTACCAATCAGCCTTGTTTCCCTGTCCCGGGAAGGTCTTGCTTTGGATTTTGGTGTAACTTTGCTAACCCTCGCCAGACAGTTGTTTGGGCACCAAACTAATGGTACTAATGTCATAAGTGTCCAAGCCTTCAAGGCAAGGGGGATGGAGATTCCGGTCTAGGCATGGCTGTGCCATCAGGGTTTGTAAGTAAGAAAACAGTTCTACGTTATCAGATTTTACCTCTTTATTCTCGTTTTTCACATCAGGAAATAAACTTACCTTTTTTTATTTTACCAGGGGATTCCAAGCCCTGGGAGGGCTGAATCTTAGGAATTTTCTAACATCTAGCCGGGATTCTTTTTCTTATTTCATTCCATTGTTCCTAGCTGCAACTTTAGTTTTCTCTACAGCATATTCTTTGCCCTTCTAGTGTCGCCCAGTCCTTTTAAAAAGAACCGCTTGAAGAACGGTGTTAGACCATCATCCCGACACCCCTTTTCGTGAGCGTTTAATATCATGTTCCTTTTGATTTTGCCTTCTAGCACTCCTTTGTTCTTTGTGTTGGCAGTGTTTATTTTCTCCTAAGTTGGCCCTGGTTTTGTAGTGTCATCTTTTTCACTACACTCATTAGTTGCTATGTTCATAATTATAATTGCTTTCCTGTTTCTGTATTAAATGTTAGAAAGTTCAAGACCTCGAGTTCAGCTAAACTCACAGCTCTGCCTTTTCTTTTTATAGTTAGGGTTTTATTTTTCTTTGTCATCAGTTATTTAAGTTTTTACCAAGTTTGATTTTAAAATCAGCTAATCTCTTGATAAAATTGCCTTGGCTTTTAGATTGTTTGACTGTTCTTTATGAACGTATCTTATGGCAAAGATTTTAAACTAGCTTTTTACTTTTTTTAGTATTTGGCAGGTGGTTCTCAATAAATTTCTGGTTTTCCCCTAAATTATTGTTAAATTGCATATTTTGGTGTTAACTGGAACTCCCTAGAGGCTTCTGATGACTTGTGAAGCAAGCTAAGTACAAAACCAAAGTTCAGCAGTATCTCCCCTCAAATTGTGTTCTTTACTTTGTGGATCAAGCTTTTCTGTTTGTTAGGCAGAAATTGTTACTGTCTTTAACACTTTTGTTTTCGGTGTCAGGCAGTGTGGCGGACCCAGTCAGGTCCTCCCGAGTGTTCCCTGGGTACCCCATCACCACCGTCCTCGCCGCAGGCTGTGCTGCAGGGGGTGGAGTCACTGCCCTAGAGTGTGGTGCCACCCTCTACCTCTCCTCCTGTTTCTCTTGTGTAGATTATTCCTTCAGTATTGACATCCCAGTTCTGAAAATCAGACCGCCAGGGACCAGGTATGCCCACCCAGCCTTACTCACCATCAAGTTGCTTTAACCAAAGTCCATCTTCTCTCCCATATCCTTTCCATTTCCGGTCCCACATGCAGGATGCACCTTTTGAAAACTTTCATTTTGGTTCTTTTGAGGCCTTAAGTGCTTTCATGGTTTTCTCCTAATTCTTCATCTAAGGCGAGAGATTCCTAAGGATGTATCAGTGAGATACACTCCACGAACAGGGGCCTTCTCTCTGACTCGGTGCAGCCGGTCTTCTTGTGTGGATGCTGGTGGTCCTGTTTGACGAGTACAGCCCACACTATTCATTGTTAAGATTAGAGTACATTTCAAAAGGGCTGTGAGGAAAAACAGCGTGATTGAGAGGAAGGCAGCTTGTTTGTTTTTTGTTTTCTTTTTTGTTTGTTTGTTTTAGGGTCAAGCATCGTCTCAACTATTGAATTGAGAATTGATAGGAATATTCTTATTTCAGTTTACCCAAAATTCCTATGTAGACTTCAGGGTTCCAGAATTCAGTGGTAGAAAATTAAATTTTAAAGTTGCTTTTTCACTTAATCATTAAGGTTTTTGACATGTCAAAAGCAACGACGGTGGGTGCTTTTCTGTAAGATGCCTCTTCACTGTTTAAGACACAGTCACCTCTTGACTGTCACTGTTGCTGTGCTGGGGCTGTCACCCCGTTTGTGGATTGCCTAGACCTGTCACTCTTGTCCCCGTCAGTGTCCAACACACGCTTTGCCATCAAGGAGAGGGAAAGAGGAAGGCAGGTCCTACTTTTCTGCCCGTTTGGACTCTTGCTACTAGCTTTTCTAAAGGGAGGGTTAGTGGGAAAAGACACTGCACCATTAGCTAAAATGAGTTTTTAAGAATTCATCTCATCCATGCTTTCTCTGTCCACCATGTCCATGAATAATTGAGCATGTTCTGTGTGGTTCCCTGAGTACCTGTGACAGTGATTGATAACCCTCATTCTGTTCCCTGCTATATTTTCTGAGCCATTCTCCTAGGTTTTCAGCATGAGTGTAATTGTTAAGGTAAAATTAGCCCTGAGCCTGGGATTCAAAGTGGGTGGGTGAAGGACGAGGAGAAGGAACTTTTACCATTGTGATATTTGTTCAGTTTCTTCTCCATTGTTCTTGACATCCCTATAATTCTTTTAACAGTTTCACATGCCAAGTGCAGAATATAAAAGATGGAAAATGAAGAGCTTTAAAGACAGTATTAGGGGCGTGCAACATGTCTGTGATACCTGTAAGAATTGTTTTGCATATAGGTAAATATGACATAAAGTAAGAGTAAGAGTCTGTGGCCCCGTAAGTAGAAGTCAAACAAAGTCACCTCACTAGAATTGGTTTTTGAACTAATTGGGCAGAGAATAAATTTTGCCCAATAAATTACTTGTGAAGCCAGAATTTTTCTGTCTCTCTAGTTGAGGAACTTTGGATAATATTGAGTATTATATCTCCATCAGCATAAGACAATCAGTGTATTTACCTATACAGTTCAATGTTCAAATTAGCATTTAAGGGGACTGGAGAGATAGCTCAGCAGTTAAGAGCACTTGCTGCTCTTCCACAGGACCTGGGTTTCATTTTTAATACCCACATGGCAATTTATACCTGTCTGTAACTCCAGTTCCTAGGGATTCAGTGACCTCTTCTGGCCTCTGGATGGACACTGGGCACTCACGTAGTGTACATACACATAAATAACTATTTTTAAAAATATTTAAGGAAAAAAAAAACCACTGCAGTGTCAGTTTTAGGAAGCTTTTGGACAGGCATTTTGGTACATGCTTAGGAGCCAGAGACAGGAGAGAAAGAATTTGAGGCCATCTGGGGTATATGCCAAGGTGGTATCTTTAAAACATTAAAAAAAAAAAAAAAAAGAAAAGAAAAAAATATGGAAGTCAAATATACACAGTAATGGAAATCTTATTCACACAATCATTTAGCTTTTATTTTAGTAACTTTTGCCTGTTAAATTAACAGTTGTCATTACTAAAATTGATTTATCTTGAAATTATACTTTTTACCTTTATTGCTGAGGATTGGACCCAGGGCTACATGCATGCTAAGCAAGTTCTATACTATTGAACTACATCCTCAAACCTAACATCGTTTTTTAAATCCACAGTCGCAGTCCCTCAGTGGCTAGTGTAACTCATATATGAATGAACGCACACAAGGTCTTGCTCCATTCCTCTCAACAAATTCAGAAATAAGTAATTCTAACAAGGGTGATTCTATGTTGTATACCTCTGCTATATTCTGTTAAACTCCACTTACTGTGATATGGCCAGGATTTTAAGCAGTGGGACTTTGTATCTGGGCATGACCAGTAGTAGTGACCCATAATCTCAAGAGTTGCCTGCAGGTTGCCGCAGTCATGAGGACATTTTCGTAGCAATAGACCCTTTAGAGTACCAGCATATCTCTCCCTAAGCTTGATCCTGATTTTCCATTCTCTCGTGTAGGGCACAGAGGACATGGGCTGGAAGCAGTGGCCCACATGAGGGATTCATAGCCACTACCCCTATGGGATGAGGGGGGTCTGTGTGCTGGGGGTGGCTCTGCTTGTTTACAGCCCACTCTTGCTTGGCTGCTCTCCAGCAGGCCAGCTTACTTTCCGTGTTGAGGATTCTCCTTCCTTTCTATAGCTCACAGGCGGGCTCTCAATAAAATATACATTCATTTGTTTCAGAATGACCCTCTCTTTCTCTTTATTGCACATAAGTATGAAAATGCACTTAATTCCATCACCCCAGTCCCTCATGCTTCTCACAAGTATATGACTAGTGACACACTAGGATCCAGAGCTGTCGATAAATAATAGCATTTGTAAATTCATGACCTGATTCCTCTAGGCCTTAAAAGTTTAATTGCATTGACTTAAAAGCTTTAGAAATGGGGGAAAAATTTTAAAAAACCTGTAGAAATGATTGACAAGGATTTCAGCTGGTGATGGGAAATATTGTTACAAACAGTGGGAAATAAATAGCAAATAATCATAAGTTCATTAGCCGTTGTCACTGAAATGTTTTTTTGTGTTTCATACAATGACATTTCCCAAAAGTCATTTTTTTCTGCCACAGTGTGGCCTTACCTAGACTCAGACTCCCCACCCCCCACCAGACTTCATTCTTGAAAAACCACTGAAGTGGGAAGAAAGAAACCGGAGCAGAATTAACTCTTTGTCCCAGATAATCCACAGACTCGGCCATTTGTCCCAGATAGTCCACAGACTAGGCCCTTTGCACACAGATGACCAAGAGTCGATTGGACTGTGTCAGGTGTCTTACCCTGCCCGTTGTCTATGAGAGGAGAGTTCTGGCAGGACAGGTGCCCATGGTCAGCCTAGGAAGACACAAATTTTGGGAATGCCAGTAAAGCCCAGTTCAAAGTTTCTCTGTTTGCATCTTTTTGTTTATGAGCTAAAACATGTTGACAGTTTAATTAACCTTCTTTGAAACAACATATAAAACAGCAAGCATATAGCGCAAATTTATTTCAAAATGAAATTATGCCAAGTAATTTCTTAATACAGCTACTTGAAAAATGCAGGATCTTAAAACCTTCCTTTGGACACCCTTCTGTTAGACCATGGCCATGATCAGATCTAGGCTTTCCCAAAGGAATTGTGGGGCTTTGAGCCATGAAGGAGACTGAACTTCAGATCAGTCCCTTTGTAACGTCCAGTCTCAGTGCTATATTATCCACACTGTATAATAATTTACAGATGTTCATAAAACATGCTCCTAACTATTCTAGTAACAAAAAATGATGTTTTCTTTGAGTAAGACAGGGTCTAGGTGAAGCCAAGGTGGTACTCTTGTTGAGGATTATGCTCTGTTAACTTTGGGGAGTCTTAGTGGGAAAGTGCGATACTGTAGTACTCTTACTCCATATAAATTACTCTTTCAATTTAAAGATTGAAAACCTAGACCCCCGAGGGATTCAGCTGTCAGCCCTCTTCATGAGTGGAGTAGACATGGCACTGTTTGCCAATGATGCCTGTGGACAGCCCATTCCCTGGGAACACTGTTGTCCTTGGATGTATTTTGATGGGAAGCTCTTCCAGTCCAAACTTCTCAAAGCCAGCCGGGAAAAGACCCCACTCATCGACCTCTGTGATGGTCAGGTATGTTGGGGACAGGGTGGCCATCTTGAAATATAGCGGAATGCAGTGTATGTACTAAATCTGTTATCTTAGTCAGAGTTACTTATTGCTGTAATGAAACACCATGACCAAAGCAACTTGGGATTAAAGGGTTTATTCGACTTCCACTTTCACATTGCTGTTGTCATTGAATGAAGTCAGGACAGGAACTCAAACAGGTAGGAACCTGAATTAGGAGCTGTTACAGAGGCCGTGGGGGGTGCTGCTTACGTGCCGGCTCCCTGTGGCTTGCTCAGCCTGAGTTCTTATAGAACTCAGAACCACCAGCCCAGGGATGGCTCCACCCACAGTAGACTGGGCCCTCTCCCATCAATTGCTAATTAAGAAAATGCATTATAGGCTTGCATGCAACCTGATCTTATTGAGGCATTTTCTGAATTGAGGTCTCCTCCTCTGAGATGATTTTAGCTTGTGCCACATTGACAGAACTATTCAGTACACCTGCCATCTTCTAAAATGAGTGTTCCCAATGGATCATTCTCAATAGAGCATTGATTCTCATTACTTAAGAGAGTTAGGTCTCGGCTGGCTGTGTTGGCGCCCGCCTTTAATCTCAGCACTTGGGGGGCAGAGGCAGGAGGAGCTCTGTGAGTTCAAGGCTAGCCTGGTCTACAAAGCGAGTTCCAGGACAGGCTCCAAAGCTACACAGACAGAGTTAGGTCTCAGAAAGCTCCTTGCACATTAAGTCAGTGAGTATGAACCGTTGCAGCTGAAAGTGTACGGCTAGGTTCCCATGACTATTGATTTAGGTTGTAAGAATAAGCATCAGGAGTAGGTGAGGGGCTGGAGAGATGGCTCATCAGGTAAGAGCATGTATTGTTCTTGTGGAGTACCCAAGTTCAGTTCCCAGCACCCATATAAGGCAGCTCACAACCACTAGCATCAGGGTGCTCTGACACGTATGGACATAACCACACAGTGACAGATTGTTACAAGTAAAATTAATATTAAAAATAGAAAATAATTAGGAGGATGTGCAAATACAGACTTTGTACAGTAGTGGTTCTGTTTTGCTAGTAACTGTTCAGATGTGTTAAAATGTGGATGATGTTTTTACCTGCCTGTGCCTTGACTTCCAGGCTGAGCAGGCTGCCAAGGTGGAAAAGATGCGCCAGAGCATCCTAGAGGGGCTCAACTTCTCCCGGCAGAACCACCCACTCCCCTTCCCACCACCACCTGCTCTGCCCTTCTATCCAGCATCTGTGTATCCTCGGCACTTTGGGCCAGTCCCACCCTCACAGGGCAGGGGCAGGGGCTTTGCAGGTGAGTCATATTTAGGAAATCTGTTGAGTGGGGAAAAGAGTGTGTGGTCCTCCATGTGGAGACTTACAATAGCGGACTTTAGGATGTCGTATTATGGCAGTACTTGTAACAAGTAGGGATGAGAGAGGAGGACCCTGAAGGAGATGGTGAGAAAGAAAAAGGGAGTCACTTTGATTTCAGTTATCTTTTCTATGCACGGGGCAGAAATCCATCTGTGTCAGAGGGAACCACATCTCCAGGGTCTTCAGGAACTCACAGCTCCTGCTGAATGACTGCTGAGGGAGCCTGCCTGGCCTGTAATGTTGGCTTCTGGGTATGATGGAGTAGGATATCAAGATAGCAAGAAGGCCTGGGAGACCTCTTCCCAGAAGTGGAAAGAGATATGGACTGTTCTGCCTACTTTTGTATGTGGGAGGTCCCTCTGAACCCCATCTTTCATGCTTTTTCTGTTTCTCTCTACTCTGGGTCCCACAGGCGTCTGTGGCTTTGGAGGCCACTATGGGGAAACAGTAGCAACAGGCCCTTACCGTGCCTTCCGGGTGGCAGCAACATCGGGACATTGTGGAGCCTTCTCAGGCAGTGACAGCAGCAGGACTAGCAAGTCCCAGGGCGGTAATTATTACCCACATCCCTCCCAGGCTTCTGCCTACCAGCGTTCCCTCTGTTCCAGCGTTTGGCACCGTCCTTCCTTGGCCATCCTTGCAAGCTGCCTCATATAGTGCCTTTTCTCATGCGTTCCTGACCTCTGCCTTTAGGTCTGTGCAGTGGCCCCATTGTCGCTGTCCTGTGTCTCCTTCCAGGAGGGATATGCCACTTGTTTTTCTTGTCAAGGGCAAGAGTTTTGGAAAGAGTTTATTGAAATTCTGTTGTCACTTGAAGCCATCAAGTCATGTTGCAGGATCAGTCTGATATGTTCCGAATTACTTTCAGGATAGGCATTCCTTTCTGGGTGGTAGAGTTAACCAACTCAGTTCCCTAGTGGCCCACAAGAGGCATGGTGTATGGAAAGATGTGACTGAGGATCAGTTCCCTGCAGCCCCAGGGGCCTCTGTCCTTCCTGTTCCTCAGCCTCCTAAGAGCTTCTCTGCCTTCTGGCTGGTCTGTAATTCTTGACCCTGATGTGTTTCAGCTCCCTCTGGAGCTGGACTCTGATGCTGTATGTCCTGTGGCTGGGAAAACAAGGAAGGGGAGGTGCTACCTGGGACAGTGTGGGGAGGAGAAGGGACAAGGAGCTGTCCTGTTCACACTTGTCCTGTGTAGTGCATGCCTGAAGCATGTCAGCTCTAGACCTGGAGTACAAGTGCATGCCCAGTGTTCAAGACAGAAAATAAATGGAAACTAGCTCAGTAAACTTTCAATTTTAGTAGGGTGGTGGTAGTGGAAGCCTATAATCCCAGCCCTTAGAAGATAGGGACAGGCCCTAAATGGGATTTCTCCATCAACTCCCTCCCCTCAGGGCTCAGGGAGCCCTTCTGAAGAGGAGGCAGAAAGAGTTTAAGAGCCAGAGGGGATGGAGGACACCAGGAAAACAAGGCCCTCTAAATCAACATGGTCAAAACACATAGGAACTCACAGAGACTGAGGCAGCATGCACAGGGCCTGTCCAGGTCTGCACCAGGTCCTTTGAGTATATGTTATGGCTTCCCATTTATTGTTTTTATGGGATTCCTGAGTATGTGAATGAGTGGTTGTCTACTGTTTCTTGTGCCTTCTCTTTGGCTCTTTTCCTTCTGTTTGCTTGTCCAATTTCAATGTGTCAGTTTTTGTTTTATTTTATTATCCCTTAGAAGTCTCTCTCTCTCTCTCTCTCTCTCTCTCTCTCTCTCTCTCATCCTTCCTTCCTTCCTTTTTTTTTTTTTTAATGAGAGACAGAAAGAGGCTAGAGCCAGATGGGAGGGGGAACTATAACCAGGATATATTATGTGAGGGGGGAAAAAAACCAATTTTTTTTTTCTGTTTTGGTTTTTTCAAGACAGGGTTTCTCTGTGGCTTTGGAGGCTGTCCTGGAACTAGCTCTTGTAAACCAGGCTGGCCTCAAACTCACAGAGATCTGCCTGCCTCTGCCTCCCAAGTGCTGGGATTAAAGGCGTGTGCCACCAATACCAGGCTTAAAAAAAATGATTTTTAATAAAAGGAAAAGATAAAATAAAAAGACGGGGCAGCTGCAGAGGCAGGCGGATCTCTGTGAGTTTGAGACTGGCCTGGTCTACAAGAGCTAGTTCTAGGACAGCCTCCAAAGCCACAGAGAAACCCTGTCTCGAAAACAAAACAAAACAAAACAAAAAAAACAAAAAGATGGGGGCAGGAAAATTTCCACAAGTTCAAGAGTTCAAGGCTAGTCTGTTGTACATAGCAAGTCATGTGTTGAAATTGTGTCTGAATAAAACATTATTTATTTGTCTTAATTACCTGGTAAAATAATATTATTGTAGTAAAATAAGCTATGATTAAAACATATTATCTGGCTAGGTATGGTGGCACACTCCTTTAATCCTAGCACTCTGGAGGCAGAGGCAGATTCAAGGCCGGCCCGGTCTACACTGGGAGCTATAGGCCAGCTAAGATCCTGTCTCAAGAAAACAAAAACTGTCTTGTGTGTTTCTTTATATTTTTCTCATGTGGCCACAGGAAACACAGGTCTCTCTCCCCTAAGAGGGTGGGTAACTTGGTAGGCAGACCGGTTTTCAGTGTCTCCTCGGGTTCGTGGCTCAGTCTTGAGCACGCACACATCTTGACACCAGAGTGGCAGGGAGCTTGTGATTGGCTCAGGAGTAGCACGTTTGAGCTCATTTGTGTGAATGGTTTCCCTATACTTACCAGTTTAAGAAATGTCTTAGGTCAGAAAACTAGAATATTCACACTATCAGCAATTAATAAAAGTTGGTGAACATAGTGCTTAGGGAAATTCTGGTTTAACAATATGGTACCTATGGAGTGTGTATAGTCCACCTATAATTCCACCCAGCACACAGAGCCAAAAGGGTCAAGAGTTCGTGGCAGGCCTGTATTGCACAGTGAGACCCTGTTGCATGTGGTGGACATATAGTTCAGAGGTAGAATGCTTGCCTAGCCTGTTCACAGCCCTGAGTTCAGTTCCTAGTACTGTGAGAGAAAAAGAGCTACTTCTATATTTATTAATTTCTTTAATGTTTGGCTAATGGTATAAATTTGGAAATGTTTACCTAGAGAAACATACTGTGGTTGCACAAGTCCATCTAGTGATGAAGGCAAGCCAGTTGCACTCAGCTGCACTTCCACTTTGAATTACCCTAAATAGGAGTTCACTTTGGCGGTTAGAATCCAACTCAGTAATAGATCCATTTGTTTTGTTTTGTATTTTAAACATCTATTTACTGTGTGTGTGTGTGTGTGTATGAACGAATGAATGAACGAACGAACGACCGCTGCGGGGTCCTTAAGGAGGTCAGAGGACAACTTGTCAGAGTTGGTTCTCCTCTTCAGACATGGGGATCTTGGTGACAAAGCACAGATTATAATCAGACTTGGTGGAATGAATGGATGGATGAGCCATCACACCAGCCCTCCTCTGCTTTAAATATATGTAGAGACTCCCTCTGTACTCCAGTTGGGCCTCAAATCCACAATCTTCCTGCTTCAGTTTCCCAAGAGTTTTGATCACAGGTGCTTCCTACCATATGGACCCTTAACTATAACTTGGAATCCCATGGTGTAGGGCCAGGCATGTCTTTAATCCCAGCACTCAGGAGACAGAGGCAGGTGGGTCTCTGTGAGTTTGAGGCCAGCTTAAGTTCCAGCCTGGAAAGTTCCAACATAGCCTGGGCTACATAGAGAGACAACATAATTAAAAAAAGAAATTACATGGTGTGCAGAGAGCCTTCTGTAATAAAACCTTCACAAAACAGGGTAAATGGATTTACTAAATAGGAACCAGAACTGAGTGGGAGTTGCTTTGCTGGTTTTCTCTGTTGGTCCTAACACTGTGGTTGTAAAGATCTTGTCTTCTTGTGTATTTTTTTTTGTGCAGGAGTCCAACCCATGCCTTCTCAGGGAGGGAAGCTAGAAATAGCTGGCACCGTGGTCGGCCACTGGGCTGGAAATAGGCGGGGCCGTGGGGGCCGTGGGCCCTTCCCTCTGCAGGTGGTGTCTGTGGGAGGACCAGCAAGAGGGTAAGTGCTGGACCTGGATGGTGTATTTATTTTTTTGAGACAAGATTTCTCTCTGTAGCCTTAGTTGTCCTGGAACTCCTTCTGTAAACCAGGCTGGACTCAAATTCACAGAGATCCTCCTGCCTCTGCCTCCTGAGCACAGCTGGAATCAAAGGCATGTGCTACCACTGCCCAGCAAAAGGAGTTGTTCTTATGTCACTGGATAGTTCCTGTTTAACATTGTTCATTGTGTTACCTGGAATCTCTCATATAACATTATACAATTGGTTGATTAGCCATTATTAAATAATTAAACATTTTTTCAATTAATGGGCTATCTTTTAAAAAATATTAAAGTTTTAGTTTTGAAGTCAAATGTCTTGGGTGTGAACCAGAAAAGTGATCCCTTGGATTTGATGTGACCATACTTAATGCTAGCTGTCTTGCATAGCATAAGATCTATTTGAGAGTATTTTAAACTAATCTTTGATAGATTTAAGTCTGTTTGCTCTTGTCTTTCTATATTGACCCAGGCGTCCAAGGGGAGTTATTTCCACTCCAGTGATTAGAACATTTGGAAGAGGTGGAAGGTACTATGGCAGAGGCTACAAAAGCCAGGGAGCAATTCAGGTAATGTCAGCACGGTGTCCTCTGTCACTCCTGCCCATGTCTCCCCTCTAGGCCGAGTGTCCCCTGATCATGTTCCAGCTGTAGGGCAGTGAGTTTGTGGGGCAGTTTTCAGTCCTCTGACTGGATACCTGGCCCATAGGTGCTTTCCATGTTTACATAAAACTCCCTATGAGCCTTAGTCATTTCCCATCATTCAGGAATTTCCTCAGGATGATAGCTTTGTGTTTGACCTCTTGTGTGGATCAGATGAGGGCCTAGGCTCCACTGGCTATCTGTCATCTGTGTTTGTAGCTTCTTTAGTGGACAGTAGCTTTTTTTTTTTTTTTTTCCTTCTTTTTTTTTTTTTAAGTCGGGGTTATCCTAGGTAGCCCTGACTGACCTCAAACTCACAGAGATCTGCCTGCCTCTGCCTTCTGAGTGTTGCTGCAATTAAAGGGTTGCACCACCAACTGATGGAAATGGGATGTTGAGACTATAGGTCAGATACCAACAGATACTCAGCCCACAGGATAGATCACAGTTCTTGCTTCAACATGTACTTGTGATATACGGGAGGATGGTTTTGGAGTGTGTGTGTGTGTGTGTGTGTGAGAGAGAGAGAGAGAGAGAGAGAGAGAGAGAGAGAGAGAGAGAGAGAGTGTGTTTTAAGACTTGCTTATTTTTCAGCAGGGCGTGCCTTTAATCCCATCACTCGGGAGGCAGAGGCAGTCAGATCTCTGAGTTTGAGACCAGGTTGGTCTGCAAAGCAAGTTCCAGGACAGCCAGAACTATACAAAGAAACCTTGTCTCAAAAAACAAAAGACTTTTATGTGTGTGAATGTTTTGCCTGCATGTATGTCTGGGCACCATGAGCATCAGAGACCAGAAGATGTTGGAGTCCCTGGGACTAGAGTTAGAGAGCCTCCAGGTAGGTGCTGGAAATCCAACCCAGGTCCTCTTAAAGAGCAGCCAGTGCTCTTAAGAGCTTACCTAGAGCTTTCTTCTGCACCACTTTTTTTTTTAATGATAAAATTCTCTTGTTCCCTGTTATATCTATGTTTTTCTTTGATCTCTTCTTTGTCTCATATGTCCTTTTCCCTGGATGAACTTCCTGTATGTAGTCTTCTCATGGACACCTGTGCCTTGTGCATGCCATGTGGAGACAGTGTGCTTTCACTCCCTGTCCTAATAAAATACTTGACTAATACTCCTTTGTAGTGTCTAAATGTATTCTTGTCCATCTTGGAGAAACTTGCTTCTGGGGGAATTGATTAAATTAACTCATGCCTTGATTAGTCAGTGCTTTGTCACACATGGCACACACAGGCTCAGTACCTGCATTCACCATGCTTTGGCCAGCCTCCTGTACTGAGAACAGCTGGGGTGTGTGTGTGTGTGTGTGTGTGTGTGTGTGTGTGTGTGTGTGTGTGTTGAGAAAGCAGCTGGGGTGTGTGTTGTGTTGTGTGTGTGTGTGTTGAGAACAGCTGGGGTGTGTGGTGTGTGTGTGTGTGTGTGTGGAAGAACAGCTGGTGTGTGTGGTGTGTGTGTGTGTGTTG